>NW_006300376.1:6579446-6621423 GCF_000327345.1 Myotis davidii | reverse complement strand
GAGAATCTAAAAGCTCTATAACCATAAATGTGGCTAATTCAGAATTCTTGTTCAAGTAAAGTTAAAGAAACATATGCTGAGCATCTACCATAAGAAAGGAACTTGAAGAGGTAAAAAATAATATATATGGTAAGATAGCTGTTTCGTGTACTTTATACAGAGAGATGTAAAAAACTATTACTATTAGCTGGTGTCAGAGTTTCTTTGATTTTAAGGAAATGCTTTGATGAAATTACCTGACATGGAAAATGAGATCTTAAGGACATGGGTTATCAGACGTCAAAGAAACAAAAGAAGAAAACCTTAACTCCTATTTATTAGACATAAACAAGAATTTGAGGGAAGGAGGAAAAGCTCAACAGAGAGGGAAAGAAGAAAAGAGTAGGGAGTATTCTTAAAAGCAGAGATGCCTAATGTTTATTATACTGAAATGTGAACTTCCTGATCTACTTCCCTCAAATTCAGTAAAGTTTCGAATGTTCTGTATTACAAATTGAGAGAAGGGACTGATTTCCACAAATGGGTTTGTATTAGTTTCCTATTGCTGCTGTGACAAATTCCCACAAGCTTAGTGGCTTTAAAAAACAACATGGATTTATTATAGTTCTGGAGGTTAGAGTCCAAACGTAGGCCCTTTGGAGCTAAATGAAGGTTTCATCAGAGCTGCTTCCTTCTGGAAGGTCTAGGGCAGCAGTTCTCAACCTGTGGGTCGCGACCCCTTTGGCGGTAAAATGACCCTTTCACAGGCGTCACCTATGACCATCCTGCATATCAGATATTTACATTACGATTCATAACAGTAGCAACATTACAGTTATGAAATAGCAAAGAAAATAATTCTATGGTTGAGTCACAACATGAGGAACTGTATTTAAAGGGCCAGAAGGTTGAGAACCACTGGTCTAGGGAGAAATGCACACTTTGTCTTTCCCAGGTTCTAGAGCAGTGGTTCTCAGCCTTCCTAATGCCACGGCCCTTTAATACAGTTCCTCATGTTGTGGTGACCCCCAATTTCATTGTTACAAATTGAACATAATTAAAGCATAGTGATTAATCACAAAAACAATATGTAATTATATATGTTTTCTGATGGTCTTAGGCGACCCCTGTGAAAGGGTCGTTCGACCCCCAAAGGGGTCGCGACCCACAGGTTGAGAACAGCTGTTCTAGAGGCTTTCCCACATTCTTTAGCTTATGTCCCTTCAAAGCAACAGCATCAGTGTCTCCTTTCGAATCTGTCTTTCTCCTCAGATTCTCGCTCTGCTACTTCCCTCTTACCCTCAGAAGGACACTTGTGATCACACTGGACCTATTTACAGAATCCAGGGTAATTTCTCCATCTCAAAATTCTTATTCACATTTTCAAATCCTCCTTTGCCATGTAATGTAACATATTCACAGGTTCTGGGCCTTCATATTTGATTACCTTTGGGATTCATTCTTCTGTCTACCACAGGGTTCCTGAGGGGAAGAACAAAGAATGCAGGTGGAATAGTATCGTGATCTCTAAAATGGACCAATTCAGTGGAATTAAGGGGCTTGGAGTCAGAGGGGGTCATAAGAATGTGTCTTTCATTGTTTTTGAGAAGGGCAATAACATGATCACAGTATCTGTGCTTTAGGAAGACAATTGTATGATAATCTGAAAGATGAACTGTATCATTAAGATAAATAACAAAATAGTTAAGTATCAGTTCAAGAGAACAATAGGTTTAAAACAAAGCAGTTCATGATTAATTGCCAAAAGAATTCTACAGAAAATAATTGCTATTGGAATTTTTAAAACATAAATTTGAATAATGATGATTAGTGAAACTGTTCTAATGAGGCCAAGGACATGAATTTGATTTTTTGTGTGGGTCAGAATGTTCCATAGCTTTAAACACTTAGTCACAGACAATCATCTTGCAATTGGTGGGTGGGAGAGGCATGAAGAAAATCAAGTAAGAAAGCAGGGTGCAGTAGTATTACACTTCACCTCTACTGAAAAAAGTACAGTCTTCATGCCTTTCTGATGGCAGTTTAGTACTTTATATATTAAAGATACTTTTCTCATACAATTAAACAAAATAGGTTTTATAAAATTCACACCTTTATTAATATATTTACATTCAATTTAAAAAGTTTATTTAAATCATTTTTTATTTTTCAATTACAGTTAACATACAATATTATATTAATTTCAAGTGCATACCCCAGTGATTCAACTTACTAAATGATCATCCTGATAAATCTCATACCCATCTGACACCATACATAGTTATTAGAATATTATTGACTATATTCCCTATGCTGAAATGCACATCTCCATTTGTATTCCTTAATCCGTTCCCCTTTTTTCACCCAGTCCTCCCAACCCCACCCATCTGGCTACTGTAAAAATGTTCTCTATATCTATGAATCTGTTTCTGTTCAGCGTGTTTGTTGATTTTGCTGTTTTTAGATTCAATTGCTAATTGATATGTATTTATTGCCATCTTATTGTTCATATTTTTAATTTATTTTTCTTCTTCTTAAAAAAGCCTAATATGAAAATTGTCCCCTCGGGCAATTGTTTGACTGGGAGACCTGTAGTCCAAATTGTCCCCTCGGGCAATTGTTTGACTGGGAGTTCAACTGGGAGACCTGTAGTCCGGCTGCTCACTATGATGTGCACTGACCACCAGGAGGCTGAGCAAAACATGGTGGGCATCAGTGACAGGCACTGGCAGCAGGCTGGCTGGAGGTGCTGCCAGCCCCGATGGGCCCCGACAAGAACAGGACCATAGCAGGATGGTGGTGCAGGTGAGTGGGCGGCACCAGGCCAAGGCGGGTGTGAGTGGGGGCCTGATCACCCCACCAATCAACCCGCAGTTGCAACCAGTGGCAGTGGCTGGGGAGGGGGCGCTGCTTCCTGCTCCCAGGCACTGAGGGAGCTGGGAGGAGGGCCTGTCCTGACTGATTGCTCCACAGACGGGATGGGGGAGCAGGTGAGAGGGTGGCGCCCGTCAAGGCAGGGTGCAAGGGGATGTTGCAGGGCTGTGAGGCTGGGGGAGTGAGCTGGGGCCCGATCTCTGCAGGCCACCCCGAGGGACCCCACCAGTGTATGAATTTGTGCACTGGGCTTCTAGTTTCATATAATACTGATTGGTGATGAAGAACTGCTTTGCTTTTTCTTTCTTTCTTTTTAAAAAATATTTTTTATTGCTTTTTAGAGAGAGAGGAAGGAAGAGGGGTAGAAAGATATAAACATTAATGAGAGAAACATCATCAATTGACTGCCTCCTGCATGCCCCTTGTAGGGGATCAAGCCCAAAACCCTGGTCATGTGCCCTGGGCAGAATTGAATGAGTGACTCTAGTTCATGGGTCGATGCTCAACCACTGAGCCACACTGGCTAGTCTCCTTTGCTTTTTCTTGTCTTTAAAGTTCTTTACACGCCCTTTGATTCTAAATGATAGCTTTGCTGAGTAGAGTATCTTGGTTATAGGTCCTTGTTTTTCATTACTTCGAATATTTCTTGCCAATCCCTTCTGTCCTACAGTTTCTGTTGAAAAATCAACTGACATTCTTATGGGAACTCCCTTATACGTAATAAACTTTTTTTCTTGCTATTTTTAAGATTCTCTCTTTGCCTTTAAACTTTTGTATTTTAATTATGATGTGTCTTGGTATGGGTCCCTTTGGTTTCATCTTGTTTGCAACTCTCTGAACCACCTGACTTGTATTTCTACTTTCTTTACCAGGTTATGGAAGTTTTCTGTCATTATTTTTTTAAAATAGGTTTTCAATTTCTTGCTATATGTCTCCTCTTTCTAGCACCACCATGGTGTGAATATTGGTACATTTGATGTTGTCCCAGAGGCTCCTTACACTGTCCTCATATTTTTGAATATTTTTTCTTTTTGCTGTTCTGATTGGATATTTTTTGCTAATATTCCAAATCACTGATTTGATTCTCGGCTTTATCTACTTTACTGTTGATCCCCTGTAAATTATTTTTCATTTCAGTTTGCGTATCCTTCATTTCTAATTGTTCTTTTTTATGGTTCCCGTGTATTTTTTAAATATATTTTATTGATTTTTTTACAGAGAGGAAGGGAAAGGGATAGAGAGTTAGAAACATCGATGAGAGAGAAACATCCATCAGCTGCCTCCTGCACACCTCCTACTGGGGATGTGCCTGCAACCAAGGTACATGCCTTTGACTGGAATCGAACCTGGGACCTTTCAGTCTGCAGGCTGACGCTCTATCCACTGAGCCAAACTGGTTAGGGCCCCGTGTATTTTTTTTAATGCTCTTAAAGTTCTTTCTAAGTTCACCTACTCTTCCCCTAAGTTCATTAAGCATCCTTATAACCAGTGTTTTTAACTCTGCATCTAGAAGATTGCTTATCTCCATTTTGTTTAGTTCTTTTTTCTGAAGTTTTCTTTTTTCATTTTGGTCATGTTTTGGTATCTCCCCATTTTGGCTCCCTCGCTGAGTGGCCTTAGAATCCAGTGGTGTAGCCTCCCATTCACCTGAGTCGGGCACTCTAGGTGCACACCTTGTGTGAGCTGTGTACACATTCTTGTTGTGGTTGAGCCTTGATTGCTGTTGGCATCTCAATGAAAGGGTTTGACCCCCAGGCCAATGGGATTTGAGGACTGGCTATGACCACCGTGGAAGATTAGTTGTGCAGGGTCTGTCCCCACAAATCAGGACTTACTTCAGCAGGGTCTGGTGCCTGCTGAGTCTGCCCCTTGAGTGTGTCATTGTGGTGGTGGTGGGTGGTCTGAAACTGTATACCGGGTGTGCTGGCTCTGAAGCCGTCAGGGTGGATTTTTCTTATTACTAGCCTGAGGAAAGGTTAAAGTTCATATTTGAAATATGGATTCTGTCAAATGCGTATCTCTTTCACACTGTCATAAAGTAAAAAAAAAAAATCATAAGTCAAACTCTGGTAAATTGTGAACCATCTATATTCACATCCTTAAGTAAAATCTTGTCTGATTATCTAAAATTACCCCATCTACTGATCATGACAGAAGGCTTATTTTTCTTAAATAAATGCTAAAATTCATTTGCTCAATTAAGTTAGGGACTTATGGATATTTGTTTTTTCTGTCCAACTTATATGTCTCAATTAAAATTTTCTATCCAAATTGTCCTGGACCATACTGTGGGGATAGTTTGAAAGTTTAAAAATAAAATTTAATATATTGTTATATTTTGAGCCCTTCAGTAATAGTAGGAATTATTTTCTGGTACCTTCTGTTACAATATTTACTTATATCTTGGCTTTTTTTTTTGTAATTTATCTTTTTCATAGTTACTATTCAGTGCATTTATTTCTCACAGCAGGACTCATCTGGACATACTTAAAACTAATTGCCTGAGTCTGGATGTGAACAATTTTCTTTTCTATTTGTCCTTGTTCCAGTGAGTGAATGTTAGAATTGGTTTGTGTGGTTTTTAAAAAAAGATAATCAGTAGGTTAATGTGCTTAGAATACTACTACTGATCCATGCATTTTTTTTGAACTGACATTAAAATAGAATGAATTTTTCAAAGACTATTTTTATTATTAAAAGCTTAAGCAAGTTCTATAAAGAAAGCAAATAACACAGAATTGTAAAATTCAAATAATTAATCATATATGTACGTAATTATTTCTTCTCCAAACTTGGATTTCATTTCTTATTGTTTCCTGGTAGTGTTTACAATGATTTATATTCACGCTTATATTTAGGGCTAAGGAATTCAAATTAAATCACCAAAGAAAGAGAATAAACATTTGAAGACTATTACCTTTATATTTCAAATCTCTAAGTATCCTAGAGCTGTAACTCAAATTCACATACGTTTTGACTATCAAAAGCCTATTCTTTGTCCAGTTCTGTGAAAAGTATTATGTATAATAAAAAAGATGTAGTAGTTTTTGTCCTTGGAGTGTTAGCCATCTAGCTTTGGGGATAAAATTTAGGTAACTGAAACAAATGTAAGAACTTGCAATATAATACCTATATTCCAGTATTACAAATGTAAATATTCAAACAAAATGAATGGCAAATATCGGAAATAGCAAATATTCATGTTAACCAGGGTAATAAAATCCAATGATAGGAAAAGCATTTTCATTTCAGGTTTAAAGGGATTTAAAGATTTAGATTACTGAGAAGGAAATGGGCATTCACTAGAAAGTCCTAGTAGGATTCTGGATATTTGGTAAAGTTATGTCTTATTTAGAGAACATAGTGGACCAGGGGACATGGGTTGTATGGTTAACAGCCTCCTTCTACCTCTTTTTATGGAGAAAATCTATTGGTTCTACTTTTGTGTGATTTATTCAAAGGATGGTTATGAGTGGGTGTAGGTTCCCTTATGTTTCCCTGATTCTTCAAAAGACATATTGCAAATTCCAGTTTCCTCTTTAACTGCGGGTTGATGGTGTGCTATGGGGAATTAAGGAGAACTATCTGACCACCATTTATGATGAAGCAGACAGTGAATGGCAGGGTTCTTTCTCTGAGGCCAGATGGTGATAGCAGAGGCAGCCACCATCTGGATGAAGGCAGCTATGATCAAAGGTCGATTGTAGAAGGGTCATCAGCATCAAAGTAGCAGTGCTGGTCTGAGGAAGAAGCTAACGATAGGACCTGAGAGCACATGGGAGGTAGCATGCTGGAAAATTCACAGAAATCACTCAGGTACAATTTGAAAAGGACTTGGATTCTAGAAATAAAACTAGCAAAGGCTCATTCCAACATATTTTGGAACACATTTGTCACTGTCATTTATTGCTGTACAGGTTGTCTTTGCATCCCTATTTGTCTTTGTACAACAACAAATAGGAAAGCTGTCAGATGTCCCGAGTCTCAATGAAATTCTGAGTGATAGGTACAGTGTTTTGAATCTGGGAATAGAAAATAGTAACTAGATATAATTAGTAGATATCTAAACATGGATATAGAAGTAATGTCTCAGATGCTCCATCTATAAAATGAGAAAATTGAACAAAACAACATGTAATTTACTTTCTTATAACAGTCATTAGTCAATACTGAGTCCTACATGTTTTCCCTCCATCCTCCAATGTCAAAGTAGAAATCATTGACTCACTCTGTCTGCCTGCCCTCTACTCTTAAGCTCAAAAAATATAATCACATAAGATTTTAGAAATTGAGTCACTTGATTTGGTTTTCTTGAAGAACATGCTGATTGAGTTTACTATTCTTAATCTGTTTTAAAAAGACTGATACAAGGAAGAATCTACATTTCAACCTGAATGTCTTCTATGATGAATCAGTGCCTGGAAAATGCTAACTTTGGATAATTGCTCTCCTGTCTAAAATAAACGAAACATCTATTTTTCCACATAAATGAAATAGGTTTATTGTAGAAAACATTGCAAAATAAAGTATAAAGAAGGTAAAATTATCCACAACCTAAAAAATAATTCAGAATTTTATGTCTTATAAATGACAAAAGTTTTATGCCTTTGAATGCTGATAGTTTCCTTTGCTGAGGTAGAGTGCATGAACACTCTTAAACAAATACATATCCATATTTTTACTTAACATTAAAACTTCAGTATTTTTTCGTTTTTTGTGGCTGCCAAATCTATTATCTCCCTCTATCAGATTTTATACAATCATTTTCTTATTGTACATTTAGTTTATTTTCATTTTCTGCTCTTAAAACAGCTGTAATATTTTCAAATATATATCTTAACTATATGTATTATTATTTGCTTAGTTTACACAAAAGGGAATATATGAGTAAAAAAATAAGAACCTATTTAAAGCTCTAAAATATATGGCATCAACATTTCATTCCAGAAAATTTGTACCAGTTTACATTTTTACAAAAGTATGCATGCCTGTCCTCACATTTTCTTGCAAGTATGGAACAAACAATTTGTCATTTTGATAGGCGAAAATATTATATTATTGTAATTTTATTCTACACTTCTTTAGCTACAGTTTTTTATGTTTTGCCTATTTTTAAAAAATGGATTGCCTTTTTGTTATTAAGTTTTGAGAGTTCTTTATGTATTCTGAATACAAATCCTTTATAAAAAATGTGATGTGCAAGTATTTTCTCAGTTTGTAGCTTTTCTGCTTATTCTGTTAAAAGCCTCATTGTGCTTTTTTCAATCCTTACCTGAGGATATGTTTATTGGTTTTTAGAGAGAGGAAGGGGGAGAGAGAGAAGGAGAGAGGAAGAGAGAGAGAGGAGAATTGGGAGAAATGAAAATTCAATGGTTCAGGTTAAATTATATGCTCATCTGTTGGCTGTTGGCTAGGAAAAGATTGTACTTTGATATTTTTACCAAAACTGCACATAATGGGTGTTCACCAATGAGAACAAGAAAAGAGTAATAGTTATTATGTGTTTTAATCTGATGAAAGTTATTAGCCTTTTAGGTAGGAAATTCAATGTAAACCATGATACATTTTGTATACAGATTAAGAACTCTCACAAACATAATCAGAATTAGAACACTTGTTCAATAATTCTGAAAATATAACTCCGTTGCTTAAAATTTGGTTTGTTAATAGAAAAACCTGACAGTATCCACACTTTGACTCAGTTCATAGTATTGTTTCCTAGGGAGAAAGCATTTGATGCTTGGAGAATTTTTCATAGGTATTTAATCCTTTGATAAAGCTATATATTAAAATGGCTGTCTGCTTGTTATTTTTACTTGGAGGCATTATCAAATCTTTCAGGTTTCAGGTAGCTTTAAAAACATTTTTTGATAACTTTGCTCATTTTTATCTTTTATTCTTATATTTCTGAGGCTAGTCAGTGCTATCTCTTTTATAAATCATATTTGTACTCATCTTCTTTGTTAATCCTTTCTATATATATTCCTTAAATGTATCACTTGTTTTGTTATGAGATTTACTGTAACATCATTTCAATAATATATTGCTTCCATCCATTCAACAGGATTAAGTGATTCCTATCATTCAAATAATGATTGAGTAGTTCTACAGAATTCAATTGGTTCTACTCTTATAGTACTGATACCCACTCTAAAATTATTGATTCTGGTTTCTGGATAGTGCAAAGAAGGGCATGACACAAACTAAGTGAGGGTATTTAAAAACTTTAGACTGTGTATATTGGCTGTCAGCACTTCATTCTTATGTAATTACATTGACCAGTCTCCACTGTTGCTGGAGCATGGCTCAAATGCATATCTGTTTGTTTTTTTTTAAATCTCCATTTAATAGCCCCTTCCTTTTTTAACCAGCGTCTGTCTAAATGCAGTTATACCCTTGGCCCAAAATAAATTTATCTCCCCACCTCCTTTCCTGCAAACTTATTCAAGGACATCATATGACTGTAAAACAAAATATTTATTTTGAATAGTGTATTATATCTGTTATCATGCCTCTTATTTACTGTTCCATGTCCTCACAACATCATATCTTACCATCCATATCGCACACTTAAAACTTTCTCTTCATTTTTGCTTTTTCATTCCACAAACCTTCTATAAGTGAAATGGCAAAAGATTCTCCTTGAGAATGGGTTACAGTTTTCATGTATATCATCTAGGTTATCTATTTCTATTCTGGGGGTGAGATTGACTTCCTACTGTTTCTGCTTTCTTCTCGTCTTTTGATTTATTTATTTTATTGGAGAATTTCCTCAATAGGATCTTCCCGTTATTATTTTAAAAAATCCGTCTCCCATTACTATTAGAATTAATTTGTTGGTTTGAGAAGACTTGGTCTTAAGGGATGCTATTTAAAAAAAGTTTTTCCTCCTGGCTGGCATGGCTCAGTGGTTGAGCCTCGACTTATGAAGGGAGATCACGGTTTGATTGCATGGTCAGGGCACATGCCCAGGTTACGGCTCCATCCCCAGTGTGGAGGCAGCTGATCAAAGATTTTCTCTTATTAATGATGTTTCTATCTCTTTCTCCCTCTCCTTTCCTTCTGCACGTCCCACACTGGGGATGGAACCTGCAACCCGGGCATGTGCCCTGACCAGAAATTGAACTGTGACCTCCTGTTCACAGGTCAATGCTCAACACTGAGCAACACTGACCAGGCCATGTGTAGTTTTCTTAATTGTGGCCCCATCAGAATTAAAGTCTAAAGAAAGTTCCAGGCTCTATTCCTGTAAGGGGCTTAAATATTCTTATTGTTGTTATTTTAGATTTTAGTACGGATGTTTTCATTCTTCTTATGCCTTCATGGCACTATTGCATAATTTAAACATTAAAATGTGAATAAATTTTGGGTGTAGTAACATTTTTATTTTATTTTACAGACTGGAAAAGATTTCCTGTTTAATCAGCATGGGGTTTCTGTGAACATGCCTTAATTGACCTTGCTCCAGTTTAATTTGCCTGGTAAAGACAAGACTGTAACCAGAAATAATTTCTGTACTTATTGCAAGATATCCTTATAGATTAATTTAATCAGAAACAATAGTCTGCTCGCTGGAGGAAAGAGTTTGCTTATTAAATAAGAGTTTATTCATCAAGATTTGTTTCAAGCCCCTCACTTTGTTGTATTGATCAAGTTGGAACTATTATATCACAAACTTTGCTCAATCTAAACCAGTTCCCTGCCTCAAAAAACTTGTTTTAAATCACTTGATCACAGAGCCATTTTTCCTTCTCTTTTCTGACACACTGCTAAGATTCTGTCAAAGGGGTAGTCTCTCTATGATAGTGAATTTACAAAACTTATTATGAAGTTATTTAGTAATATCTTGATGAGCTCAACAACCTGGAACAGTGGTGTTATATAAAATTTTATGCAATGATAGAAATGTCCAATATGGTAGTTGTCACTGGCCACATGTGTACTTGAATAGTAGCTAGTGTGACTAAAGAACTAATTCAAAATTTTATTTAATTTTAATTACTTTGAACTTAAATATGGAGGTTCTACTGAGTTTAAACTGAGTCCCCACCTCACTGCAGTGCCTAAGTTCCTTAATTCAGAAATAACACTCTCCACTGAAGTCCCTTGAGCTTAGTAGTTAGTCTCTTTGACTGTCACTAGGGAGGGCGCTACTTTGTTTCAATTATTTTCTTGTTGTCTAGAGTGCTCAACTTATATTCTCTTCCAGGGAATAGAATTTTTTTTATGGATGCCTTTATTATCTGATCAAATTTGAAAGCTTTTATTCTTGCTGAAAATCTGCTTTGTTGCCAATAGCTCTACTAATTGTCTATCCTTGGTGTGTGTGTGTGTGTGTGTGTGTGTGTGTGTGTGTGTGTGTGTGTAAGAGAAAAGAGAAAGGTCATTCATAGGCCCCAATAAGCCTTAAGCTCTCTGCAGGGACTGAGAACTGTACAAAGTTTTCACTTGGACACATTTTGCCTTAGATTACTTACTAGTGATTAGTTTGTGAGAATTTTCCTTAGTCTTGCCTTGTTTTCACCAGAGAATCTGATTCTGAAATATCTTCTCTCCAAGACTTCTGCTGTCACAGACTTTCAGGAATGTGTAGTTGAATGACTCTGTGTGATGTGGTATTTAGTATACAATGCAGTGGAATGAGGTAACGCACAATGTTGTGTCACCATCACCATGATCTAGTTCCAGAACCTTTCATTAAAACCAAACAGAAACTATGTTCTCATTAAACAGTCACTCATTGTCTCTTCCCCCCAGCCCTGGCAACCTCTATTTTATTTCTGTATGCTAGGTAACTCATATAACTGGATGCATACAATATTTTCCCTTTTGAGTCTGGCATATCTCACTTAGCATCATATAACATAAATATACGAATCTAACATAAACTATTTTCCACAGTGGCTGCATCATTTTACATTCTATCAGCTATCCATGAGGGTTCCAACTTCTCCACATCCTCAGTCACACTTATTTTTTATATTTTTGATAATAGCCATCTTAAATGAGTGTGAAGTGGTAATGATGAATGTTTTTGACCATAGCCGTTAACTCAATTAAAAATGGCTAACAGATTAAATAACTTGTGAATGCTCTTGTACTTCCTAAGAAGCTGGCCATCATAAATGTGGAAACAATTCAAAAACAGATACATGGAGACCAACGGAAATGCCTAAATAACCAATATGGAGGGCAGGCCTCACTAAGGTACTGGCTCCCATGATCGTCCTAGAAACCAATTCTTTTGAGTGGTTGAAGGAAGCTATTATATAATGCCTATGATTCAATCCAGAATCTACAGAGTTGCTGGGAAAATGCCAGTTATAAATTGCATGATCATCTCTGACTTTTCAGAGTGAATACTTGGTGACACTAGAGAACCTTGCCAAAAATTTCACATGAAATTACTGTAACAACAAGGATAAGTTGACCAGTAAAGTCAATCAACATTTGGGGGAAAATTTTTACTAAGATTTCTGAGGATATCTCTGGTACATGTCTATAAAAATAGAATATAGAAAAGAGCCTAAGCCTCAAGGTCCCTGTGAATATTTTAAAAGGAGTTTAGATAACTACTTTCTTCTATGGTTTTTTAAAAATTGAGATATAAGTGACATATAATATTATATTGGTTTCAGATGTACAACATCAATATTTATAAATATTGCAAAATGATCACCACAATACATATAGTTAACAACCTTCCCCATATGTGTTTTAGATATGTCCTCCTGGTCATTGTTTGCTTATTCTTTTTTTTTAAAATATATTTTATTGATTTTTCACAGAGAGGAAGGGAGAGAGATAGTCAGAAACATCGATGAGAGAGAGACATCGATCAGCCGCCTCCTGCGCATCCCCCACTGGGGATGCGCCCGCAACCCAGGTACATGCCCTTGACCGGAATCGAACCTGGGACCTTTCAGTCCGCAGGCCGACACTCCATCCACTGAGCCAAACCGGCTTCGGCTGTTTGCTTATTCTTATAGTGGATCAACACATTCATTGATTTTATGTTCCCAACCTGGGGAATTCCCACCTATCTTTCCAGTGATGGAGACACTCATTTTACTGGGAGTGCTATAAAATTTTGCAAAACCTTAAACTTAGAAACATCATTGCCCCTATCATCCTCAAGCCTCAAGAAAATTAGAGAGCATTAATAAAAAATTTGTTTGTTTTGTTAATCCTCACCCATGGATATTTTTCCATTGATTTTTAGGGAGCGTAGAAGAGAGAGGGAAACATTGATGTGAGAGAACCTCAATGATTGGTTGCCTCCTGCACAATCCCCAACCAGGGCTGGGGCCAGGGAGGAGCCTGCAACCAAGGTATATGCACTTGACTGGGATTGAACCTAGAACCTTTCTATAGGCAGTTCGATGCTCTATCCAAAACTGGCTAAGGCCATTAATAAAATTTTAAACAGAAACTAGCAAAATTTATTTGATATTTTTGGGCTTCCCAGGCCAAGAGTACTATTTCGGACTCTCAAAATCATGAGGTCAGCACCCTCTGGCACTCATCAATTTTTACCATATAAACTTATTATAAGTCACCCTGTGAGATTGCCTTCCTGATTTTGTACTCTACTTCAGATATATATGGTAAATTATTGCAAGACATTTATGCTCTATTTTCGGTCTTATTGCCAACAGACCCAAGTTGCCTTTTTCTACATCCTCCCAAAAAACTCTATATAGCATCAAACCGGAAGACTTTCTCTTCAGAAAGACACTAAAGGTGAAAAGATACCTGCCTTTGAAGAACTACATTGGGAAGAACTGTGTCAGGTACTTCCAGCCACTATAACAGCAGTCACACTCCAGGGGGTAGAGTCCTCGATTTGTGTCTCAGTTAAAAAGATACAGAATTTCATAGCCCATACTAGTCATCTACTGCTGAGTAAAAAATTATTTGACAAATTACCCTCAAGTTTAGTGTCTTAAAACAGCAAACATTTACGATTTCACATAATTTCTGAGGGTCAGGACTTGAGAACAATTTAGCTGATGATTTTGGATTAGAGTCTCTCATGAGGTTGCAGTCAAGCTATTGCCTGGGGTGGCAGTCATCTGAGAACTTGGCTGGGCTTGAGCATCCGTTTCCCAGATTTTGTGCATGACTTTGGCTGGAAGGCCTCAGTATCTCATCATATGGACCTCTCTATAAGGCTGGTCATGACATGGCAAGTTGCATTCTCTAGAGCAGCGGTCCTCAACCTGTGGGTCGCGACCCCTTTGGCAGTCAAACGACCCTTTCACAGGGGTCGCCTAAGACCATCCTGCATATCAGATATTTACATTATGATTCATAACAGTAGCAACATTACAGTTAGGAAGTAGCAACAAAAATAATTTTATGGTTGGGTCACAACATGAGGAACTGTATTTAAAGGGCCAGAAGGTTGAGAACCACTGCTCTAGAGCAAAAGTGATTTGAGATAAGAGGGGGATGGGGGAGAGAGAGAGAGAGAGAGAGAGAGAGAGAGAAATGAGGAAAGAGGGAGAGAGAACAACTAAGGAGAAAACTGTGTATTTTATTATTTAATATCATAAGTGACCTACAATCACTTCTGCCATATTCTATAGGTCACACAGACCAACTGGGTACAATGTGGTATGGATGCCAGGGTCGGAATACCAAGAAGTGTGCTAATGTGTAACATGCTCTGACATTTGAACTGCTGTTCTAATGTCTATTCTAAAATAAAGTTTTAAAAAGAATCCTTTAGCAGCAGATGGTCTTTGACAACAAAGACAGCTCTACCAAGAGCTTTGAAGAAAAAAAAATGGCTACACGACATGGAGGGCTTCTACTCTAGACCTATGGAACAAATTCTAGAAGACTGGAACCACAGTTTGTCATTCTTTAATCTCTTGCTTTTGTTACTTATTTCGTAGCCATTACATTTCCTCTTTTCTGGTTACAAGTCTGAATTTTTAACAAACACACTTGTTATTGTTTAACCATGCTACGTATGAGCTCTATACCATCCATCTTACTTTCTGCATTCTTATTCACTCCTAGGTATAAATGCAGTACCTGGATGCAATTTGTTTATGATTTGGACTGGGGTAAAACATACAACTGAACAAACTATTGGACTTGTAACCATTTTCCCCTAAGTGTCAACTAGCTTCCTTTAATTCTAATTTCTTATAATAAAATGTCTGGTTTAATCATTTGTCTCAATTACTAATATGTGATTTTTTTTATTGTTGTTTATTTTTATTTATTTTTTTTGTATGTGGAGGACTGCAAATCTGGCAGATAATGAAAACATAAAACACCCTTTTATGTGATACCTAGAAAGGTAGGAAGGGAAGTTTCTGTAACATCCAGGTATTACTCACAGGTGAACACTCTATATAACTGAACTTTCACAGAGGTAAGACTCAGAAGAAAAACCTGTGGAATTTATTTAATACCTAGCTCATGTTTATAGACCTTATAATCGAGATTTACTATGTAGGGGATCTTTGGCTTCCCTGTAAGATATAAAATTTCATCCACTTCATGGTGTCTTTATTATATGTATATTCTCCTACTTAGCACCTAAATACCTCCAAATATGGCCAAAACTATATAATAAGACTTGGTAACCATGGGGTGGTTACTTAAGAAATTGTCATTGGGAAGCCCCCTGCCATAGGTATTGAATGTGTGGTACAAAAGCTTATAGACCAGCGGTTCTCAACCTGTGGGTCGTGACCCCTTTGGCGGTCGAATGACCCTTTCACAGGGGTTGTCTAAGACCATCGGAAAACACATATATAATTACATATTGCTTTTGTGATTAATCACTATGCTTCAATTATGTTCAGTTTGTAACAATGAAAATACATCTTGCATATTAGATATTTACATTACGATTCATAACAGTAGCAAAATTACAGTTATGAAGTAGCAACGAAAATAATTTTATGGTTGGGGGTCACCACAACATGAGGAACTGTATTAAAGGGTCATGGCATTTGGAAGGTTGAGATCCACTGTTATAGACTATTACCAACGAATTGGACAGGGACTTAAATATCTTAGTAAACTGATGCCTGTATCAGTATAGTCAGGTAGACTCATATCACTCAGGCTACATGTTGGTTCACTATTTGACACTTTCAGAAAAAAGAGATAAGTATATAGTTACTGTTTCAAGAAGGAGAAAAACTAGACCTCTATTGAAATCTGAAACTTTAGCTACTCAAGGGAAATTATGGTGGAGAAATCTTAACATGCCATCATTTAGAGATTGAAAGAAGGGTTAGATAATGTCAGAAATCTATAGAACTCCTTCTCTGTTAAAAAAAAAAAGAACCAACACACTGGACATAACTGGACTGCAAAGGTATTACAAGTACCACTTTATGAAAAGAATATCGCATTAACATTCCTATAGGTATTTCTGAGAGTTTAATATTACTAAGAAAGTCCAGGAAACAAATAATGGAAATTATGAAATTAGGTAATTAGGCTCATATACCCATATCTAGTATGTAGGATTTTTTTAAAAATATATTTTATTGATTTTTTACAGAGAGGAAGGGAGAGAGATAGAGAGTTAGAAACATCAATCAGAGAGACATCCATCAGCTGCCTCCTGCACATCTCCTACTGGGGATGTGCCTGCAACCCAGGTACATGCCCTTGACTGGAATTGAACCTGGGACCTTTCAGTCCGCAGGCCGATGCTCTATCCACTGAGCCAAACCGGTTTCGGCTAGTATGTAGGATTTTTAATGGATGTAGTCTGTTTTCTTGATTTAATCAGACCAACCTTGGCTTTTGGGGTAGATGTGGACTATAAAAATCTGATTATAGTATTCGTAGTATTTGACTGTGTTGCCGTGTTCTAATGTGTAACTTCCATAATCTTTTATTTTATTTTTTGGTTAATCTTCACCTTCAGGTGTATTTTTTTCCATTGCTTTTCAGAGTGATGGAAACCTAATAAATGAGAACTGTCATTCTGTGAAGGTTAGTTGGTATTCTTTTCTGTAGCTGAAAAGATATTACCCCACATAAAAAATTGAAAGACATAATTGAAAAATCAGTTGCTGCTGTTTATTCAATAGCAAAAATTTCCAAATAAAAAATAGAATAAATAGACAAGTAGCCATTGACAATGTGAAGAGAGAAAGAGATGTTGAGCATGAAATAAAAAAAAAAACAACTTTAAAATACTAAGTACTGTAGGGCATTTGAAACAAAAAAAAAACACATTTGGAATAAGGTTTGATTGAGATAAAGCTTGTTAACATTAGTCCTATATCTATCAAATTGAGTATTGATTTTGTGTATTTATATATTTTGTGCTGACTGAAAGTAAAATGATAAAACTTAGGGATTTAGAAACTAGGATAGGGAAAAAGAGGACAGTTGGGTGACCTAAATTTCAGTAAAAAAATCACTGACTGTAAGTAATGAAAAGGCTGTTTAGATTTCAAGTGTAAAAATAAGAAATTTAGTTATTTAAAATAATATTGTAAATGACTTTAACTCCAAGGGATATGGATTACTTGCATTGTACGTTTTCTTATTTGAAGTAGTAGTTATATAAAGTTACTTTGATTTTTACCATTTCAAATGTTTCAACTATGTTGGAAAAGAACATGATTCAGAGGGACTCAATTGATTAAAGAAGCTTTAAGCCTAACATTCTGGGTGTTTTGGAAACTAGAACACATTAATAAAAGTTATTTAATGAAGATGAATATAAATTTGGCCATGAACTGGCTTAGTAGTGATTTCTATTTTAGTGCAATTATGCTTATGTTCTTAGTAAAAGCTTACAGTGCGTCATCACACCATATTCCCTTTGTAAACTCTGATTCTCAAAATACCTGTGTGAAATAGAGGGATAAAGAATTGTTTCACTTTTAATGAAGTGTTAATCATTGAAGCAAAGTAGATTGGATAGTATTATACACAGTAGAAGTATTTTGCAAACCCCCTACTTATTTTCTTTATTGTTGATATATATTACCAATGAAAGTGTTATACAACTGGGAAACAGAACTCCTCTTTATGGTGTCACATTTTAAGGACTCTGAATAAAATCACAATCAGTTGTATTACATGCTGGAATGATTTCTTCAGTAGACAGTATCTACTTCCCATGATTATGAAGAGTCACACTTTGCATGTTTTGATACTTAAGAATACCCATGATAACCAGAGACTCAAGCTTTAGTATGGCCAATGTGAGAGAAAACATCCCTTCCCACAACAAAGTCAAGAATCCTCCCCAGAACCAGTGAGACTGGCGGATGGCATTTAATGCATAGGCCTGAGTAATCTGCACCAGTTACTATGGAGAGAGGGATGGACTCACTCTGCTTGCCTGGACTTACCTTCTTGCTACAGGATACCTTCCTTGACTATTGCATCCACATTATCTCCCTTCTCTGTTAGACACATAAGTTTTAAAAATATATTTTTTTATTGATTTGAGAGAGGGAGAGAAAGATAGAAACATCAATGATGAGATAGAATCATTGATAGGCTGCCTCCTGCATATCCCCAGCTGGGGACTGAGCCCCCAACCTGGGGCTTGTGTCCTGACCAGGAATCATACTGTGACCTCCTGGTTCATAGGTTGATGCTCAACTACTGAGCCACGCTGGCTGGGCTAGACATATTTTAATGCCACATAATATATGGCTGGATTATATGCTGCTATATAAAGTTGACCAGATCTTTTCTAAATGTGTAGGAGGAATAACTAAATAACAAAACATACCCTCACTATCAGTCTACACTTATTTCATGTGGATTCCTTTGGTCTTCCAAGCCAGATTGTACCCTCTCAAGGGCAGGTATTTTGCCCTTTACTTCTCCTGTGCCTAACAGAGTTGGGCTCAGAGATAAACAGCAGGTTATTATTGTTTAATTCTTAATGACTCAAATACAGCATTACTTGTTATTGTTATATTCTCAGTCATTAATATTTTAAAACTTACTTTTAGATATTCTATTTGGCTTTATCTTAAGAGGATATCAATTTCAGTGAAAAACAAATTTCTTGCACCAAAACCTTAAGTCCATTTAATCACACAACACTCTAGTCTTAGATTCTTATGTCTCATTAAGTAAATATATGTTATAGAGGAAGGTTAGGTACAGAATTATTTTAGTCTGGAAAGAGATTCTCAGCTGTGCAAGAACTTTTACTCAGGCTTTCTTGAGTGCTTAATAAGTATTTGGTCTTGTTACTCTCTAGTTCATGTTTGCTTATTCATTGGAAAATTAAAATAAATCTCCTAATTTTCATAATGATTTTATCATATATCAATCTTCTTTGTAACTCCTCTGAGAAAAAGTGGTTAATGAGGCATTCTATAAAGGAAGGGTAAAGGTTTTATGATTATAATCTGCATATCACACTCATAATTCCAAACGCTTGTAGTTTTCTCAGGCTCCTTCTAATAGCTATATTGCTCAATTTACTCTGTTTAATGCAATTTCTAAATAAATTATGAGTTAGCATAATTCTTTTCTGAAATATGTTTATTTGAATCATAGTAAAATGATTGGTATCATATATAGTTCTAAAGAGTATGGATCTTGGAGCCACAGAGTTTGTGCTTGATTTCTAACTGAAGCCTTTAAACATGAGTTGAATGACATTGGACACATTACGTAACTTCTCTGTGCCTCAGTTTTCTCATTTGTGAAATAGTGATTATAACAGTACTTATGTCATAAGATTTTTATGAGGGGTTTCAGTTCATTTCTGCATATGGGTTGTATACAAAACGTCATTATAAAATTACAGAATTAGATATGGTAAAACCTATTTATTCTTGGAGTGTTAGAGTTTGAGCAGTTTCCTTCTTATCAATAAACCTCTCCTCACCCCAAAAAGAAAATCTACTTAATCTTTATTGAAAGATGATTGCTCTTAAATGACACTTGAATTAGTATAAAGTGTCTAACTTGTTAAGTATGCAAGAGCATCTTTTCATAATCCAAGGGAGCAAATGCCACTGTCTGATCTAGAAGCAGCATCTAGAAAGCAGAAGAAATCAAAGCCATCTCCCCCTCTCTCTGTGGTATAGGCTATAAGGGCTCTCGGCTAAGCCCTCTTGTGTCTGTCTGCTTAATGATTCTCTGTCTGTAGATAGACTTCGTCTGCTCATTAGCCTAACATAGTTGCCCCACCTTGGCATTGCATCTTACAGCCGGTCAAGTGCCCAAAGAGACTAACAAGAGTTTTTGAACCTGAACTTACTTTTGAGAGAGATTATAATTGGTCCAGCCCAAGTTAGGTAATCACTGGGCCAAGGGGAGGGGTCAGACATCCTCCTGCCCACTCAGTAAGAGTTGTGGGGCCCGATTTCTTAGAACAGACATTCACTGGCAGGGAAATTGAACAGCAAGTACCTGATAAGTCAGTTTGGGAAATGGGCTTGAAATTTTATCAGAATCTGTGTAAAAACAAATCAAAGAATATGAATTAAGCACTCTCCTAGTGAGTTTAGTTTTAAGGTTTGAATGACATACATTTTCACTGATCACATTTTATAATGACAAAGTATTTTTTTCCTTAAAGCATTATAGAAATTTGAACATAAATTTAAGACTATGCTTACATCATCATGACTATGATCTTATACTCATCTTATGTTTCACTCCGGAGAGCTTTACAAAATGACACACTTGGAAACTATTTTATCTAACTCTGGGTGAGTAGGAGCATTGAAAAATGCCACAACAAATTGTAACCCCAGTTTAATGAGATATGATCCATTACTTAAATGAGATTTATCCAACATTCTGAGAAGGAAATAAATTCAGAACAAGGAGAATATGCTCTAATGTCTCCCTTCTTTTCCGTCAGCAGACTTTTGGCATTGCCTCTCAGGGGGCCTCTCCTCAGTGTCCCCTCAGCGCTACATCTGGCATCTGGCTGGGGCATGATGGCAGGCCTGCCTCCCTCTGCCATCACATGGCCAGGGCAAGCGTCAACATGGAGACCCTACATCAAATGTCTAAACACCTTACGTTATACATTAAGCCAACAAACGGTCATCCAAAACGTGTCCTACCTTCTTCCTTTGTTAATGGACCTTCCTAATAATGCGGAATGTCAAATTTGAAGTTAGGAATTTCAGACTCCATGAAGTTCTGCACTCAAATGGATGAGCCACCCCTTCTCTTCCCACATTCCGCTTTGTGAGGGACTTAAACCCATACATGTGGTCAACTTGACCCACCGTCCAAGCTCTTCATACTATACCTCCCACAACCAGCCACCTTTTGGCCACTTCTAAGTGTATGGTGTGCACACCCTCAGGAGGATTGAGCAGGGGAGGAGACGTTTGCAGGATTCAGATCAGTGGCCCCTCCTCCCTCTACCTAAAGGTAACCCTGGGTGGTGAAAGGAAGGGTGTGTAGATCTATAGGTTAGGATTCCAGGCGTCAATGGTATTAAATCATTGAATGAAGATAAAAAGGATGTTTTCATGAAGTGGAAGGTTTATGTAATTAACCAAAGAAGGCTAGAAAAATTAATTGTAAAAAAGAGAGGTTTTACTTTTCATGTAATAAACACAATATGGAAAAAAATAAGCAGAAAGCTATTTGTGAGTATGTCTGTGGGTGTGTTTCCAAATGAGATTAGCATTGGAATTGGTGGACTCAGTCAAGTAGATTGCCCTCCCCGAAGTGGGTGGGCATTTTCCTATCCGTCGAGGCCCTGGCCAGACCAAAAGGCAGAAGAAGGAGGAGTTTGTAAGTTTTTTTACTCCTCACTGTTGAGCTGGAACATCTCATCTCATTTTCACCTGCCTTCAGATTGGGATTTACACCACTGGCTTTCGTGGGTTTGCAGTCTGCAGAGAGCAGATCATGGGTCTTCTCCGCCTCCATAAATGTGTGAGACAATTCATCATAATTAATCTCCTTTTCTTCTATAAATATAGGTAAATGAGAGATAGATAGATAAACAGATGGATAGGCAGATAGACAGATACACAGCTAGATCTCCCATTGGTTCTGCTTCTCTGGAGAAGTCTGACTAATACACAGCTTCATCGTTCTTCACTCCATTGGCAGCTCAATAGTGGTCATATGAGCATCTGCAAATCAGCAGATGTCTGGCCAGGGAATACAATGCTAGAAACAGTCTGGCCAACATGGCTCAGTGGTTGAGTGTGGACCTATGAACCAGGGGTCATGATTTGATTCCCGGTCAGGGCCCATGCCAGGTTGTGGGATCCATCCTCTGTGTGAGACGTGCAAGAGGCAGCTGATTAATGATTCTCTCTCATCATTGATATTTCTATCTCTCTCTCCCTCTTCCTTCCTCTCTGACATCAATAAAAATATATTTTTTAAAATGCTAGAAACAGGTAAAATCACCTTCAACAGCTTGTTCCTTCTGTTATGTAATTTGATTTTCACAATCCCTATTGAGACCTGTTGGATGTTATTATTTTTTTCCACTTTACAAATGAGTAAATACATGCTCAGAAGTTAAATGGCCAACTCAAGTCTTTATCTACAGTTAAAGTTTCATTCTGGAGCACCGCTCTTTCTTTGATTTATTTCCAGGCTCAGCTTTTGGGTGGGCGAGGTGGGGTATTGGGGGATCAACCAAAGAACCTGTATGCATATAAGCATAACCAATGGACACAGACAATGCGGGGTGGGGTGAAGGGCAGGGCTCGGGGGGCAGGGGCAGACTGGGGGAGGACAATGGCGGGAAAAGGGGACATATGTAATACTTTCAACAATAAATAATTTTTTTAAAAAAAGACTCAGCTTTTTATACCAAAACATATTCTTTGAAAATCTACTCACCTCTGGAATCTATAAGCTTATATATTTTTTGGATATTTAAGAATTCAACAACAACAACAAAATCAAACCGGAATACATGATTTTATATTTAGATTTTTAATTTTAAAAGTAAAAAAAAAAATGACCTAATTTAATACCCATTTCCATGTATTTTCTACTTACTTTTCAGAGTGGTGACAGAGTTGTCTTTTTTACTGTGACATAAACAGTCTCTTCACAGTTACTAAAAAATTAAGAAAACCTCATTTATTTCTCCAGGGTCCATTAAGAAGTCTGTATTTTATTTGTCTTCCATCTTCATTTTCTACTGCACTTTGCTAATAAGAAAAAGCCAACATTTTTTTTCTAGCAATCAAAACCCATTCACAATACTGATTTCCAATTATTTCCAAGAATGAATTGCATTTTGTAAGTTTGGTTGGTTTAAAAAGTGGATTAAGTAAATATCTTGCCTGGAAAAAGAGATAATAGGTTCATCACGGATATTGTCCCTTAAGTCGAAGTTACACAACAGTGGTTTGTTTAATCCTTTCCTTTCCCTAGCCCCTGGTAATGACATTTCATTAACATTTTAACTTCTTTGGGGAAAAAAATTATTTTAGCTTAGAACTTTAATAACCTACCTAGGATACATTTTAGGTGGGCCTCCATTTTGAAAAAAGAAGCTTCTAAGAGTTTCTAATATTATTTTTAATTTTTAATTCTTAGGAGTGTCTATTGACCCAGTAACATTTTCAATACTGAGTTTGAGCCATATTTATGTTATAAAGAAGGGCCAAACCCTAGCTGCATGGACTCAGGGGATAAAAGAAGCAGATTTGTGTACAGTACCAGGTTTTACTCTGCTTATATAATGAAGGAATGTCCTCCAAATACAATCTTGCTCATGGGAGTCCCTCCAATCACCCTCATTAGGGAATTTGCCATGTAACATGACCATTTTCTCTCTGCTGGGTAGGGAGGGTGCATACCTCTGTTACTGGGCATTTGTCTCCTGGAATTTGGTAACTAAAGAAATATAAACTAATGATCTTTTAGAATTCTTTTTTGGACACTTACTGGTTTTCTGTACAATTAGCTTTAAAAATGAAATAAGGTTGGATTTACTAAAGTGCTAAATAAACAGCCTTGCTATTGTAATGTACAACCATCATGCATTTAGCTTTATCCCCTGGATGATGACAGCTGCCTCAGCATGGGTCTTTCTGCTTTCAACACTCATTATCCTCTTCTTCTTCCCACATCTTTTTAAGTAAACTGATCCAGTCTTTATTCCATGCTCAGTAATGTAACTGGGCTTTGTGTTCCTGGAAATAAATGGACACATGTTCATTTTCACTTTCTCCTTCAGTTGCTTGTATTGTTAGCTTTCTCTTCCTCCACTCTCTCTCTCCTTTGCTTATTACTCATATATTAAATGGCTCATGGTTCCTCTGCAATGTTATGGTCACTAATGCTCCTTCTCTCTGAGATCACCTTTTCAGGACCAGTTTCACAGGCTCATCCCATGCCTGGCAGGTGGCACAGTCTTTCCTTGAGCAATCTGGCTGCCCCTCTGTGCTGCTCATCTGGCCCAGAGGACACATGCTCCGGGGCTACCAGGCCTGGAAGGATAGGGCTTGTGTCACCTGTTTGATAAAGTGGGTGTTCTTATTGAGATTATCCACCAATACTTCACCTTCCCTCTCTGTTTTAGGTAGAGGTGTGTGCCACCCGCACATAGTCATGTTAGTCAACACTAGTCCAGTTATTACATTATCCTGTGGCCTTTGAGCCATATTTTCCTCCCTCTGCACTAAAAGACAAGAGGAACTATTTTCTTCCTTTTAGTTTTAAACTTTGAATTTCAACCTAAAATACAACTGCAAGGGATTTTTTTAATGGTAAGATGTAAAGGTCAAGATTCCTGGCTCAGCCGAAACCGGTTTGGCTTGGTGGATGGAGCGTCGGCCTGCGGACTAAAGGGTCCCGGGTTCAATTCCGGTCAAGGGCATGTACCTGGGTTGCGGGCACTTCCCCAGTGGGGGATGTGCAGGAGGCAGCTGATCGGTGTTTCTCTCTCATCGATGTTTCTAACTCTCTATCTCTCTCCCTTCCTCTCTGTAAAAAATCAATAAAATATATTTAAAAAAAAAAAAAAGATTCCTGGCTCACTCTCCCACTGACACAAGATTGAGAACCACTGTCTTAGGACAAAGGAAACCGATCCCACTTGACACACACACACACACACACACACTCATTCAGGTATATCATAGCCCTGGCACCATATATTAAAATTATTCTTTCTTCAATACAGGCTCCTGGTCCCTCAAGTCCTAAATGCCTTGTCAGGTTTAAACTCAATTTTTTATTTTCTCAGCATTTGTGATCCTGAAAGCTCTACTTAACTGCTAATTTCTCCTTTACCAACCAGCCTCTTGTTTCTTGCTCCAAAGTCCTAAAGATTTGGAAAATACCTCAAAAGGGAAAATTGGCACATAGGGTGTCAAGCTCATTCCAATAGGCATCTTGTCTCTTTAAGTGCTTGACCCCTCAAGTCCTGGTCACTTTGAAGCTCTGTAATGTCTCTAAAGCAGCTGTGGGCAAACTGGCCTGCGGGCTGGATCCGGCCCGTTTGAAATGAATAAAACTAAAAAAAAAAAAGACCGTACCCTTTTATGTAATGATGTTTACTTTGAATTTATATTAGTTCACACAAACACTCCATCCATGCTTTTGTTCCGGCCCTGCGGTCCAGTTTAAGAACCCCTTGTGGCCCTCGAGTCAAAAAGTTTGCCCACCCCTGCTCTAAAGTGATTTAAAAAATTACGTAGCTTTTTTAGTTTTCTTTGATGTGAGTTTTGATCTGCCTAGTAGCTACTTTTTCATTGTTAAAAGTGGAAGCTGTGATGGTAATTTTTTCTATGTAAAGAATGATCTAATGACAAATGGTCATTAATTTAGAGCTCCAAAAGCACCAGAGTAACATCTTAATTAAATCTTAAACCAGAAAGGATTGAGCAGCCTAGGAAATACTGAGATAAGTTAAGGAGATAGAACCACAGATCATTATTCATCCAATATATAGGGGGCACAAGGATTACCATTATCTTACCAATGCTAGAATATTGGACTGCTATAAGAAAACATTAATACAAAGAGGCTGAGTAGGTTGTTAATAATCCAATGAAATTTAATAGTTTTTCAATGCCTCTTATGAGGAAGACTTTCACTTTCTTGCTCTTGAACAAGAGCTACTAATTATGGCCCTTGGTCCTATTTCACCTGTTTTCTTTGAGAAAAATCACAACTTTTCTGTAGCAAGTTCTTAGGAGAATGTTTGCTTATATCGTTGCAAGAAAAGCAAAAACAGTCCCTACTGTGGAGTGTCCTGACACCAGTTTTGGTGACATGCTTTTCCAGATCTATGAAGGACGGCTGAAAATAAAATCACAACCTCATGGGGAACGATGTAAGTTTGAGAGAAACTTGAGCAAGGACAGCTGTTATGGCTTATATTCGATGAAATATTATAGGCGTCTATAACAGAAAATAGTAGCCTACATCAGGGACAACCTTCTCCCCATCCACATGATTTTACCCTCTGCTGCCTGTGGGTCCCTTGTGTCTGCAGAGGATTTGGGATTAAGAGGAACCCTGTATTCCCAGGAGGGAGGTGCCAACAAGTCACCTAATCTGATGCATATTTTTCTACGCAGTCTTTTTTAATATCTTTAAAAACTCCTTGTAAAGGCAGGGACCGGGATGCAAAGATATCTAAGATGGATAGGAGGCCGTTATGTAACAAGCATGTTAATGCAGAGAGTTTTCTTCAGTCTGGTGGGTGACTGAGGTAATGACAGCTCATGGGGAATGAAGGGGCCAACTCAACCTGGGAGTTTAGGGAAGGTATTTTTAAATTAGTAGAAAATGGGACATAATTTTCTCACATTATCAGTTGAATCCTGTTCAACAAGCGTCTATTCAGCACTTACTATGTACCAGATATTTTATTAGGCACTGAATGCAAAGATTAATAATGTATGGTTTCTCACTTCCTGAACAATGCAAGAAACTTGAGACATTTTATTCAGCTTTCCCTAGACTTTTATGCTATTTTGTCCTATGTATTAAATTATCTTTTATTATTCTTATTCTTTTGTTGTCTCTTTCTCTTTCTCTCCCCTCTCTATACATATACATCTAGTTGACCTGAATGAAGGGGGTGTCCCTCAGCCCAGCCTGCACCCTTTTCAATCTGGGACAATCTGGGACTGCTGGCTCCTAACCACTCGCCTGCCTGCATGCCTGATTGCACCTAACCACTCTGCATGCCACTCTGATAGGCCCCCTAACCACTTTCCTGCTGGCCTGGTTGATGCCTAACTGGTCCCCTGCCAGCATGATCATCCCCAACTGCCCTCCCTGACAGGTCTGAGGGGACTGGGGGACTGAGGCTGGATAAGGCAGGGATGAGGGGACTGGGGGACTCTGGCTGGATGAGGCGCACGGTGTCTGTTGCCCCTCGGTGGGGCTGAGAGGACTGGGCACTGCTATCTTGTGGCTGTGGGTGCCACCATCTTTGTGAGGGCATGATGGTCAATTAGCATATTCCCTCTTTATTAGATAGGATTATTATTATTATTATTATTCCTGTAAACTCTATATTGGTATCTCTTTTCATATAGGTCTATCAAAGCACAATTTCATTAGCTTTTATTTATTTGGACATGTTTTTATTTTATCTTCAATTTTAAGTAAATCTTTGCCTGGATATAGAATTTTAGTTTGGCACTTATTTTGAAGATATTTTTTGGCTTTTTATTTTTGTTGAAAAGTCAGCTTTTAACTTTATTATTTGTTATTTGAAGGTAATGTGTACCATTCTCTCTTGTTTTTAAGATTGGCTATATGTATTTTATTTTCTATAGTTTTTCTATGGTATGGCTGGAGTGATTTTCTTTGCATTTATTGTGCTTGGGAATTACCTTGCACCTTATATCTTTGGCTTAATATTTTTCATCAGTTTTTGAAAATTATTGGTCATTAAGTGTTGAAATATTGCTTTTGCTTCCTTTCTCACTCCTTTTGTGCTAAAACTTCAGGGTGTGTTAGACATTTTTTACCGCAGCCCCAAATTTTTCTTAAACAGTGTCCTATATTATACATATTTTTCCTTTTTTGTCCTTAGTCTGGTGTTTTCTTCTAACCTCGATTGCCGTCCATTGTAAATTACAATTTGTAGAGATAATTAGGTCTTGGAATGCTGATCTCTTCCTCCTGAATTTATTTTCTGTTTTGGTAGGCAGTTGGGTAAGGGAGATCACTTTAATCAAACCAGAGATTTCAGCTGATGTGAAGTAGGATTTAGCTACTGTGAACACTCACTTTAGACATAGGTTGTGGTCCTTGGTTTTTCTTAAGCAAAGGCTTTCAGCATTTTAACCTGTGTCCCTTCTCTTAGACGTAATTTTTGTCCCTCCAAACCGTGTGGAATTGCTAAGTGCTCTGCCCAGCTTCTCAGCCTCTCAGCTGAAGATTTCAAAATGGTTAATGCATTTATTAAGAGAGGCTTCAACAGGTTAAGAGAGGTCCCTAACAATTACCTCACCTCTCTGAGCTCCCCTTTTCTTCTGGAACTGTGTTCCCTTAGGTGTTTGGTTTAGTAGCTCTCCACCGCCTCTGAAGAGATGATTTTTATGTTTATTTCTGCTCTTTAGGTTATTCTTAGTGGTGTGTTAGTCCTAAACAACTGACTCAGTATTTACTGGGAAAGGTGATTCTTCTTGGTTTGGAATTAGAAGGATAGAGTATAGAACATGCCCTCCTCACCAGTGAGGAAGTATGCTCCAGGAGGGCTGCTCTCCTGCCTGTCAGGTCTACCAGATTGCTATCAATTTTTTCAGGTTGACTTTGTCCGGCCTCAGAGCAATTGCCTTTGCTGTTTCCTGTACCTGGAATATCCTGTTGGCTCTCTTCCTCTAACAAACTCACCTGTCTTGCAGGTGTTAAGCTTCATTTCGCAGCGAAGCCTTCCTTCACCTCCCAGGCTGGGTTAGATTCCGCTGTGTTTTTCTTACAGTAATGTGCATACTTAGACTCATTAAATTAATTTAATGTTAATTTAATGTCTGTCTAACCCAGACAGGAATTCAGTCTGCTTCTTCAGACTGTGCTAGCACAATGCTTGTCACGTAGTAGATGCTCTCAAAATAAATCCGCACTGGCATGCTTTAAGCTGGGTTAATAGTTCCCAAAATGCATTCCACGAGGACATGGGGAAGAAGTTCCATGGTCAAATAACTTTTGGAAACATTTCATAGTATCTCTGCCTCTAGGAAAATCACGAGTATCAGCATATTAAAAAAATCTTAGAAATTTCATATAAATACATCAATTTAACTTTGCTTATTCTGAAGTTTAACACTTAAGAAGAAACTTAAATATTTATTCTGTAAAATGCACTTTGACACAATTTGGTTAGATACTTTTTAGAAATGGAAACTCAGAGTTAAACTTCATCCCAGAATGAGTCAATACATTACAAATTCTGAATAAGTGAAATAAAAATCAAAGAGACTTTAAAGGCAACTCCATGAAAATAGTACTTACAAAACTGGAGTTCAGCTGACAGTGACAAAATATTTTCTGCCTACAGTTACTACAATCTAAATAGCTTCATATATGGCAAGGAACAGGGAGTTTTTAAGCACTGGTGTGCCAGGCCAGCTTAGCCAAGCATTCCGTGAGCCTGAGGCGGGGCGGTGAAGGATGTAGAAAAGACAAAGAGAATAAGCTGGGTCTAGGTCAGCCGTGGGCAAACTACAGCCCTCGGGCTGGATCCCTCCCGTTTAAAAAAAACAAAAACAAAAAAAAAGACCATACCCTTTTATATAATGATGTTTACTTTGAATTTATATTAGTTCACACAAACACTCCATCCATGCTTTTGTTCCGGCCCTCCGGTCCAGTTTAAGAACCCATTGTGGCCCTCGAGTCAAAAAGTTTGCCCACCCCTGGTCTAGGTGGATCTTCCTGTGCCTGGCTGAGGCCAAGGAGCGAGATCCTGACAGCAGGCTGAGCCTTTATTTTATAGCCAGAGGTAAACAAGGTAGCGGTCACCATAGTTACAACGTTCTTGTGAGTTTCACTTGTGAGTTTCACAAAGCCTTCCTTCACCTCCCAGGAGAAGCACTTGCTGCATCTCCCTCAGCCCATTAGCTACCCAGATAAGATCTAGGGAGCTTCAGAAGGTCAAGCCTAATTATGCTAAGAGGGCTGTGCCTTCTAAGCTGGGACTTGTTTGTAGCTTTGCCTACAGGTCAGTCCAGGCTTAACCTTATAGCCGCTCTCTACACACTGGTTTCAAGGTGCTGTTGTCATGAGCTAGAATTCTACATGTTGAACTGACTGTTTCAGTCACACATGATCCTTCTGCAGTCAGGCAGACGTAGCAAATGTGTTACATTTCCCAGATTTGGGCTGGTAGTTAACTAGTCCTTGCATCAAAGACAAATGATATCAGAAGTAAAATGAGATGCAAGCAGCATTGACTGGTAAATGAACAATTTTCTTTTCAGAGAATTCCCAGTGGATAATTGTAAATTGAAAATTGTTTCATCATTAAGCAAGTAATAACTAATTTATATTTATTCCTATTGGCTTTTCCCTTTTCTTGCTCTTCCTCCGGCTCCTTATTTATTTAATGAATTTGGAAATAATTACTAGAAATACACCATGATTAAACTTCATACCTATGTAGTTGTTCCTTCTGTAGCCCTCTGGCTATTTTTCTCCTTCTTTGAAATATATTTTCACCATAAGATCCTATGCTTAAATTCCCTCTCCTGCCTTTCACTTCCCTCTCTTATTTTATTCCTTACTTGTTTCTCTCAATCTTCATGGTTGTTTTCTTCTTTATAGTAAAAATACCACTGACTTTTTTTCATAAATGGTGGTATTTATAATGCATCATGGAAGTGTGGGAGATGTAAAAATGATGTGGGGCATAACAATGACAGCCAAATGAAGCTGAACGCCAATAAAAATATCATGGAATTAATCTGAGCTCAATACTTTTCCATTTGCTCTCATTTGCCATATAATAGACCCTATAGAATTCACAACTACATCTTGCTTCAGGATGTCATATGCTTTTTCTTCACTGTTACCCAATGCTTGCTGGCTGTTGACTCATCCAGACTCCATTTCCACTAGGTATTCTACCCAGTATGGTCGTGCAGAGTTTGAGATGCAGAGATCCACACAGTGCCACCATTTGTTACCTGTATGGATGAAGATCACATCTCTGTGTCTTCATCTGTGACAACGGGACTTCAACTTAACTATCTTTTGACATGTTCTCATGATTATTCCAATAGCAGTTCAAGTTCATTATGTTCAAACCTTAAGTGAATATCCATAATATTTTTAGCTTAGTATTTATCATATGATGAACATTCAAAAAATTTCCAGTTCTCTTTCTTCTTACATTAAACCTGCTTGTTTTAGCAACTCTCTCCAATTTTTTTTGTGTGAATGATACTATATTCTTACTCAACTACATAAAAACATACAGCATCTTTCTTCTTGTTTATATTTCTCCCACTTTTCCTTCAACATATATTTAACTGCCTGCTGTTTTTAAGAACCTATGTTGGAGAACACAGTCATGCTCTTCATAAGTTAGCAATCTAATGGAGAGCCAGTCAGAGAGACAAGCAATAAGGTGACCTTGAACAACACAGGTTTTAACTTCATGGGTCCACTTAGATGTGAACTTTTTTCAATAAATACTGTCATCCCCTTGGCTCTGTGGGTTTCACATCCTCAGATTCAGCTGTGAATTAAAAACTGTATTTTTGAATTCCCCAAGCACAGATTCCCAACCACAGATCAAAAATGCTGTTCTCAATGTGTGGTTGCTTGGATCTGTGGATGCAAAGTGCTGGCGGTAGAGTTACAAGTTGTGTGTGGATTTTTAACTGTGCTGGGTCAGAGCCTCTAACTCTAGCTTGTTCAAGGATCACCTGTACAGAGGTAAGTGTAGTGTGGTATGAGAGCACAAGACACTAACCCAGCTTTTGGGAGTCACATAAACAAGTATCCTGGTTTATGAAACACTACTAAAGAATTACACCTGAGAAAGTGAGGAAGGTGAATGGTGGCAGGAAGAGCTTTTCAGGAATTGGGAGCATATATGTGACATGAATGCACCCCACTCTACTTTAAGATAGGCAGAAGTTTAGGAGATGAACAAGGGAGGTCACAAGTCAAAATGGTTGTTTGCACCCAGTTGAAGAGTACACATCTTGAGGGGAAAGTACCAATGAATGGTTGGTTCAGGCAGGGTTGTATGACTGGTTCTGGCCAATGGTCCATGAGGTAGGGTGACAGTGAAAAGACATTGAATGTGCTACATTCTAGTCTTTCTTCTTTTTTAAAAAAATATCTTTTTATTGATTTCAGAGAGAAAGGGAGAAGGAGAGATAGAAGCATCAATGATGAGAGACAATCATTGATTGGCTGCCTCCTGCACACCCCACACTGGGGATCGAACCTGCAAGACTGACAAGTGCCCTGACTGGGATTAAACCTTGACCTCCTGCTTCATGGGTTGATGCCCAACTGCTGAGCTACACTGGCTGGGCTTCCAGTCTTTCTTTCCCTGCAATATCAGGCCTGGAAGTGGGCTCTTTCAGATGGCACAGTTGCAGCATGTAGAGCTCTCTGCCCCCTGCCAGTGTTGCTGAGTCACCATACAAATATCAGTTACCCCCCAGGGTTGTTCTGACATGGAGCAGCCAGCCCTGCTGAGAAATTGGGACCATTTGTTACTACAAAAAAATATTGACTCTTTTGATTAATTTATTCACTTTTAGAAAATCTTTCCTTATTCCCAACCTAAAGTTGCCATCCCCTTTTCCATCATCATCACACAAATCATAGCAATTATTACTACATAAAACTATCTTTCATTAGTTACTATCTATATTTCTTTTCTAGAATATGAACTCTGCAAAGCAATAGCCTGTTCTCTTGTTCACCTTTGTATCCCAGAGTCTAGGACATTTTTACAGAAAAAAAATGAGCAAGCAAAGGGCACAGGACTCACTCAAGCATTTTGTGAACTGCTTACAGAAAGAGATATTTAATTTTATGTCTTAAGTATTATGGACATGGAAGGAAAGAATGAAAGATATTACACTGATGATTTCAGTTAGAGAAAGAGAAACCTGAGCACCTATTTGGGTGTAAAGATAACAATAAGGGAGCTCGAAATTCAATTAACTTGAATCATTGATGTTGTCATTACTGATTTCACACTTCGTGATAACTATAACTTATGGTGGCAGATTTGGGGACTTCTCTAGTATTTCATGGTTTGTGTGTATGTCTTTCAGATGGCCCTTTTGTTATTTGTTTCACACAAGTACTCTTTCATTTCTGATCTCTGTTCATGCTAGGACTTCTGTCCCTATTGCTCTTATCGATTTTCCTAAATTAAGATATAAAGTTACCATGACAGATAGCAATGTCTTATATCTGGAGACTAGGTGATGCGAAATAAAAAAAATTCCCTAGTTTCTGACTCATGAACCATAAATTTTGGGGAAAAATATGAGGTCACCAAGCAAAACAAATTAGCATTGCCAATGACCATAAAGACAATATTATTAATACTTTTTGAAGCAATAAGTCTATAGGAAATATTAAGTTATAGCTATTAAAGTCTAGCAAACTTGGAGTTATCTTACTGGTATATTTTTAGGGATTAAAATGTATTTTGCTAGCTTTCCTTGTTGAATTTGAATTATTGCTGGTAATAAATTTTTGAGTTATATAGAATTTGGTTTGAGTTCTGTCTCTTTTATCTGCTTGAGTGACACTGGTCAAGTTTCAGGGTAGATGAGAAGTTTTGAGAACACCACTGGACATAAAGAGGCTTAAGGCAAGAACAAAGAGATTGCAGAGTGATAGAACAATGAGAGACCACAAATTTCAGCCATAGGCTTTAGTATAATGGTCACTCAGGCCAGAAGGGGCTACCCATGTATCAAAAAATAGCTACTATGGATATCTGGTAACCAAATTAGACTGGGGAAATCTTAGTTTAGTCCAGTGAGAATTAAGAGGATAGTAAAAGGAGAAGAAACTCTCTACCCTGTGTATATTCTTATGCTCTTATGTTTCTATCTTGGAGAGCAGGGGTCCTCAAACTATGGCCCGCAGGCCACATGCAAATACAAATATTGTATTTGTTCCCATCTTGTTTTTTTTTTTTTTACTTCAAAATAAGATATGTGCACTGTGCATAGGAATTTGTTCATAGTTTTTTTTTAAACTATAGTGCGTCCCTCCAACTGTCTGAGGGACAGTGAACTGGCCCCCTGTTTAAAAAGTTTGAGGACCCCTGTTGTAGAGTAACAGAAATTTCTATTCCCTCTTCCTCATGACAGATGGAGTTATCTCATACATATAAAAACAGTAAATGACTGCAAATTTTGTAATTTATTCATAGATTTAATTATGTTTCTCATATTTAATTATAGTTTATACATTATCAAATGAAAGCATCAAAATTGAGAATTGCCACAAGTTGGAACAGTGGGTTAAAAAACTGTGTACAAATTACAGGATTGGAAGTATTAGCTTGGCAGAAGTTTATATAAAAAACACTTGGGAATTTAATTGGTTAAAAGATTAATATAATATTGAAAGGGCAATCATCTTATGCTGCCTAATGGAAAGGCAGTATCCCCCATAATAAAAAGTAATAGTGTCTATGCTGTATTGATAGCAGCATACATACTAGTAAATCATCAACATTCAGTCTTTATTTTTTACTCTTTCCTTCATCCTCCACATCCAATCAAATACCAACTTATATTATACCCATCTCCCTAATAACACTTGTGTTGGTTCTTTCTCTCCACCCCCACTGCTACTGAGATTACGTTGCCATTATTTATTTACTAGAGGCCCAGTGCACAAATTTGTGCACGGGTGGGGTCCGGCTGGCCCGCCCCGATAGGGGCCAGTTGGGGCCAAGCGGCTGGGGGCGTGGGCTGAGGGAGGTTGGCTGGCCAGCCCTGCCTTCAATTGGGCCAATTGGCCAACCCCAGTGAGTGTCATAGCGACCAGTCATTCAGGTCATTTGACTTTTATTTATATAGAAGATTTATTATTATTATTATTTTTTTAACCCTCACATGAGGTTATTTTTCCATTGAATTTTAGGGAGAAAGGAAGAGAGAGGAAAAGACAGAGAGAAACATCAATGTGAGAGAAACACATTGATTGGTTGCCTCCTGTACGAGTCCCAACCAGAGCCCGGGCCAGGGAGGAGCCTGCAACCAAGGTACATGCCCTTGACTGGAACTGAACCTGGGACCCTTTGGTCTGCAGGCTGACGCTCTATCTACTGAGGCAAACCGGCTAGGGCCTGTTACCATTATTTTTCAATTTTGAGTCCTACAATAGTTTTCACATTCGTCTCTTTTATCTTGCTTTTCACCTTGAAAAAAGAATAATCTTCCTAAAATGCCAATATGATCTTGTCTCTTTCATGTTTATTCTAAGGCACATTGAATATAATTTACCACAAAGAATTCTAATCTCTTCACACCTCTTATGGTGTGAGTTTCTTGCTGCATTGAGTACAATTTTAGTGATTAAAGGTGTGTATTTTACATGCATGACTTCTTAAATACAAGCTCGCTGTTCCATGGGGCTCAATCAAAGAGTGGTTGGCATTTTTCAGTCTCAGAGGAAGTTCTGGCTGTGCTGTGCTTACTAAATTACAAAGTAAATGTTGGGTTCAGGTGAGCATTTGGATGGATTTTTAGGGGCAATTTTGAATTTACTTAATTTTTTATCAATTACCTAATAAAACTTGATTTTACTGTCGCATGTGAGATGATACTGCCATTGTTATTCTCAATCATTTTCATTTTTATAATTTTTCAAGAGATAGAAACAAACATATATTACCTTAACAATTAAGGCAAAAAGTTCTCTAAGAGAGATAATGATCTTAATTTGAAAAATACTTTGACAAGTGTTTGGGCCTGAAGATGAGCACTTTTGAGAACTAGATTGATGCTGGCAGTAAGGATGAACAGAAGATAGAATCTATATTGTGTTGCAGTTGAGAGACTGATGAGCAGAAATCTCTGCATGCCGAAAATTTACAGAAAACACAGTACTTGTTACTGCAGCACGACCCTGCCAATATTGACTAATATAATTATTTTAAATTCAGACATTAGGATATAAAGAGTATGAAGAAAAGAAAGTTTTAGAGAAAAAAATGAGCAACTCAAAAAGAATTTCTCCTCTTTCAACATATTACCAAAAATTTATAGCACAGTGATCATGGGCAATCTAGAAGTTGATACAGGGTTGATCAGTGACCATTTGAATATCATATGCTGAAGTCTTACATTTCAGTGGCTAAAATTTTTAGTAATACATTTGTAATAACTACTTAAAATTTTATAATAGTATTTCACATATCTATCTATCTATCTATCTATCTATTGACTTAAGTATTTTAAGGTAGAACATATATAAAAGCCTAAGCAACCGTTAAGACTGAACGACCAGAACGACCAGTTGACCAGTTGTTGTGCTGTGCACTGACCACCAAGGGGCAGATGCTCAATGCAGGAGCTTCCCCCTGGTGGTCAGTGAGCTCCCACAGCCAACCTCCCACGGCCTCCTCCTCCTGGCTGGCCAACCCCCCTTCCACGGTCCTTCCCTCTGGCCAGCTCCCCCCCAGAGTCCCTCCCCCATGGCCAGCCAGCCAACCTTCCACGGTCCCTCCTCCCAGCAGGTGGCCCCCCGATAGGCCTCAATCATGGCCAGGCCAAGGGACCCCTCCCATGCAAGAATTCGTGCACTGGGCCTCTAGTATTATTATATCAAAGAATGTAATTTATTATGGTAATATTTTTTGGTTTTGGCCAAATATTAGTTTTAACACTTTATTATTTAACATGCAGCCAAATGTGTATTCAATTTACTGCTACCTTAGCAATCATGTCTCTCAACCTTAACTGTCATCTATACTCTGAAATACATTTTTTTTGGTGATAGAACTTAATATTTATCTTGGTAATAGGTAAAAATAGGTAAAGATATACATTTGAAGATGAAAGAGAGAAATTTATCAGTGGCTGTGGGATGCTGATTGAATCCTCTCTGTATAGTTTACTCTAAATCTATAGTTTACAATAAATCGATGAAGTAGGTATTATTTTTATTTTACAGGCAAATGAACCGAGGTTTAGAGAAGTTAAGCCATAGTGGTCAATCATGCACATTTTGTACTTGGGTTGAATTCAGGATCCACAACTTTCTAGCAATAGGATTTGGGGAAGTTATTTATTGTGTCTAAACTTTAATTTTTTATGTATAATGTGGAGGTTTAACAGCATCAAAATCATTAAGTTCTTACAGAAGATTAAGTGTCCAAGTGAAACAGTTAGCAAGGTAGTTGGCACTTAGTAAGCACTCTCTAAAAGTCTTTATATTCTCCTGTTCTTTGTTCTTGCTTTTGCCCAAATCCCTCAGAGCTAGTAGAAGAACTTATATTTCACCTAGTTTATTCTGTATCCAAACTCCAGGCCTTTTTGTATTATGCACCTCTGTTGATTACATAATGCTACCAATCACACATAAGGAGGTGGAGACTTTTAAAAATCATATCAGGTTGCTCTATAATTTCTTTAGTGGAGTATGATATTACTGTTATTATTGTTATTACTTTTTTTTCTGGTCAGCATGTTACCTCAGCTTCATCTAGCAAGAGCATATCACCTCCTTTTGAGGATCCATTCTTTTCTCACCATCCATTACATTTAATCTGATCAGGCTACCAATTTCAGCATCTGGGTCCCACAGACAAAGATGTGAGCACAAGATCTGTTTTAGGATTATGTTCTTCTAGATGCAAAGATGATTCTGACAGAGAGACCTGAGACTTAAATTGAGATATTGTAATGGAGTCTGACTCCTTCTTTGGTGTTTGCTGACAAGCTTTTAAGCCTCATGCCTCCCTCGTTTCTCCTGCTTCACATCTAGGCCAGCTGATAAGAAAGACCTGTGCTTCTCCTTTGGTGCTAGTGGGAGAGTCAAGTCACACCACCTGCCTGAGGACGAGCACCCTCCCCTTAGCCCCACCTCCTAATCACAATAAAAGCCTCCAGCGTCTCCTCTTCTTGCTCTCAAGCCATTTGCTGACCAGCTTGGAAAGCCTGTCCTGCTCTTCCCAGAACTTCTCAATATGTGAGTAATAAGCGTTTTCTATACTCTCATGGGCGGCGTGAGGTGTCATCTGTGTTCACATCTGATCCAAACTTCAGGTAAAAATCCATGCCGCTTCCAAAGAATGGCAAAAACAGATATAAAGTGGGTTTCTTGTTCCACTGGGCTTGTGAGCTCTACTGGCATGACTCCTAGCTGCCAATTATTGGACAGGTCTGAGCGAACAGAACCAGTCTCCAGAGAGAGGCAGGAGAGTCAGTGAGAGTTTTGCCAGTACTGTTTAAGCCTGAGGTTCCACCCACAACTTCCAGTTACTGAACCAATAAACCCCCTTTGTGGGTTCAACTAATTGGTTGGTTTCAGTAACTTCCAACAAAATGGCTTTTCTGTAGATTACAATTTCTTTAAAAGATCATGTCTTATACTTGTCTCTCTTGTAGGAGCTGTAAGAGGAACTTTTGCAAAGGTTTTCTGATAGTAATGTGTCGATCACTGATGCTAAGCATTTAGTTGTATCTTAAACATATTGCACTGCTTACACGGATTTCATCATTCTTATTTTGAATATATAAATATTTTACTCCGCAACTGGAAAAAGAATCCCAGCAGCTTTGTTCATGCGTTGTGGTTGCATATTAATTCCGAAGTGAAGTGTGGGTGATCATCTTCAGCTATGGAGCATTGCTTCCTATCTCAGGATATTAGGACTCATGACAGGAGGAAGAGATGCATGCACTTAAATGTTGGTTCCCCAACATTATACAAAGTTCTATAATTGGAACTTTACAACACTAGATTTGGAAGCAGTTTGTTTGGTGGAATTTATTCGTGATGCATGTCAGTGGTTCGGTTCTTAGCCTTATTTAGCCTACCAGACCCACATGGGCAATTTAAAGACTTTGCTTAACATTCTGCTTGTAGAGGACATGAACCAAGACATTTGGGCTATGAATCATCATTTGGTTTTCCTTTAACTCTTGAGAACACTTTGTTCCCTCCAAATAAAAACCACCCTTTAAGAGGATAATTTCTCTGACAAATAATGCTAAGTGCACATGTTAGTAGTTTTCTGTCATTTTGCTTTTGTGAATGATTACCCCTAAAAACCCAGCATAAATCCTGCCTGAGTGGGGGCAATGAGAACTGGCTGGTGAGTTTGGGAAAACAGTACCCAGAGATCTGAGTACCTGTCAGGAATGAGTATATGGGGTGTGAGACAATTTTGACGTATTTTTCAAAAATGACTGACATTTGAGAAAAAATGAATAGAAAATAAATTATGATCTTGAGACAGCTGTTGTGGTAGTCACATAGTTTTTCTCTTTTCAAGTAGAAAATAATTCTGTAGTCATTTTTCCATTTAGGAAATCAGCGTTTGATAATAAAAATTCCGTCTGTGCCTCAACAAATGGCATGTTGTATGAGAGGAAAGAAGCCTTGGGGTCTTCAAATGCTTCACATTAAAGTGTACTTGCAGGCATATTTGTGGGCAGCACTTTATAGTATTTCATGAACCTGTGTCTTCCAATCATCTTGGTTTTAAGGACCCGAGGGACCATTTACTAATTTCTCTGGAAGTTGAGTAGCAAGTTTGGAATATTAATCTAGTCACCACCTTCACGCTGGTAAAGCATAAAGGTTCAGAACACTGGCTGCCTGAGGTTGAATACCTAATAGCTTATTGTTAGTTATATAACTTATTACCTATATGCAAGTCACATAAGCGCTTCTGTAACCTCATCTGTAAATTGAGGATACCGACGGAGCCTATTTCCTGAAGTTTTTATGAAGATTTAATGGGGATAAAGCATATAAATAAAGGTCTCAGCATAGCTTTTGGCATATAATAAGTGTTCACACGGGCTGTACTCGCTCTTTCAAGTCAGGGAGTAGAATGATCTGGGTGCACAGAGAGTAACGTTATTAACTGTATCAAAATAGGTAATATAACCGAAGCTCCCCAGTAGCTGAATCAGACAACTAGAAGAACTGTTGAACACTTTACAAAATGAGAAAGAGCTTTATACAGGATCTAGCAGAACTCGAATTTAAATACCTAGTTCTAGTAATGTGCTTCTAAATATAGCTCAGCATCTTGCAATCTGCATGGCTCATCTTCCAACATGAAGATTAGCATGTGCTCATAGCCATAAAATTGGCAGATATTTAATTAATAGTAATTGTTTTTTAATTTAAATGTGCGATTTAATAGGCTGAATAAGTTGTAACAATTTTGTATGAAAAAATTGATTGAGTCTGTTGTAATTCATTCAAATAATGTTCACAATACAGGATAAATGCGAAGTAAATCTTTAATAATCTCCAACTTTGCCTTCTTTAGTAGTTGCAATTCTTCAGAGCAATCAATTTTATGGCATAGTCCTTATTTAACAGACTTATCTATTTAATCCCCCCTTCCCTGTAGAAGATATCACAGAACATAATTGAAACCTTAGGTTATAATGGATGCTTCTTCTATTTGCTATCTTAAGTACCAGAAAAATATAATCAATTAATTCCCTAAACCAAATTTAAAGAGATACTTCTTAATTCAGACCCATCCTGCTAAACTTCGGCTTCTCCTTTACTTAAATCATTAAGCAAAAATCAAACTTGCTTTTTAAAAAATTGTTACAGAAGATGTTTTTAGTGTCCCATGTCACATCTCCGCAGCCACTCTGTGAGTTTAGTCTGGGGTGGGCAGAATTTTAAGAAGTTCCCTAAGCTTGTAGCCCAAGGTGTACATATACCTCTTCCTAATCATTCAGTCACACAGAAATCTAGAGCAGCGGCCCCTTTGGCGGTCGAACGACCCTGTCACAGGGGTCGCCTAAGACCATCCTGCATATCAGATATTTACATTACGAGTCATAACAGTAGCAACATTACAGTTATGAAGTAGCAACGAAAATAAATTTTATGGTTGGGTCACAACATGAGGAATTGTATTTAAAGGGCCAGAAGGTTGAGAACCACTGATCTAGAGGCTGCTGTGAAGGTGCAAATGAAGTCTGAATCAGTTGACGTTAAAATAGGGAGATTTTTTTTTCTGACTTCATCACATGAATCTTTTCAAAACAGAGAGTTTTCTTCACTGGTGAAAGGAAAGGAAGTCAGAGAGATGAGCTCCTACTAGTCTGGAAGAAAGCAAACATCCACTGTGTGCACTACTTGGGGTGGGGGCTGTGGCACATGCCAAGGACATGTGAATGGGCTCTAGAAGGCAAGAGCAGTTTCCATGTGGCAGCTGGCAGGGAAACGGGAACTTCCCTACTACAACCACAAGGAAGTGGGTTTTGCTAACAACCAGTGAACTTGGAAGAGAACCCTGAGTTCAGATGAGAACTACAGCCCTTGCCAACACCTATATTTCAGTCCAGTAGACTGAGCAGAGAACCTAGTTATGCCTGGACTTCTGACCTTCAGGAACTATGAAGTAATAAATGGTTATTGTTCTAAGCTGCCGTTCGTTTATGGTACCTTACTACACAGCAATAGAAAGCAAATACATGGCCTTCACTGCTGCAGACAATGAGCTCAGTCTCACCTCACACTAGCAGCAACCCACCTTAAGGATATACTGTGTCCATCCTCTTTCTTTCTTTTTTGAGTGTAAATAAACATTTTATTGACATTCCTTTTTACTTGACTACTAGGTCATAAATAGAAGTGAATGAGCCCCAAATAATTGACAGGTGAGTCCTCAACTGTGATGCTGAGGAGGGTGATGACATTGAATGTTGCCTTTAGGATGGGTTCTCTTCCAAGCTTAATTGTCTGCCACTGATGAGTCACCAAGTTCAATGATGAGAAAGCTGTAGTGTAGGGCGCCGCTATAGCATTAAGCCTTGGACTGACATGTTGGCAAAGCCACAAACAAGTCCCAGCTTTAGAGGGCACAGTCCTCTTAGCATAATTAGGCTTGACCTTATGAAGCTACCTAGATCTTATCTGGGTAGCCAATGGGCTGAGGGAGATATAGCAAGTGCTGCCAAAACAAGTGAAACTCACAAGAACATTGTAACTATGGTGACCACGACCTTGTTTACCTCTGGCTATAAAACAA
>NW_006300376.1:6574061-6579228 GCF_000327345.1 Myotis davidii | reverse complement strand
ATATAAAATAAATATCAAAAATATAAGTCTTTGTTTTACTATGGTTGCAAATATCAAAAAATTTCTATCTGTGACACGGCACCAGTTAAGTTAGGGTTTTTCAAAATGCTGACACGCCGAGCTCAAAAGGTTCACCATCACTGACCTAGACCCAGATTATTCTCTCTGTCTGTCATTTCTTCATCCTTCACCGCCCTCACTCAGGCTTTCGAATATAAAGAGATTCGAAAAAGCAGCAGGAAATGACTGTCAAATGTGTGATCACTTGTGTCAATCCCGAAACCAATGATTATCACAATTCCTTTCATGCGAAGAATGCTCCATATTTATAAAGGACTTTCATGTATATTACCTTCTTGAATATAGTTGGCTGAGCTGGCTCGGCACACTCTAGCTCTGATTATCAGAACAGCGTATTAGAAATTGGGGGTCTGCCCAGGCTAATTCTGCCCTGCCCTTTATCACCCCAATGTAGGGGGAGTGTCCATCCTCTGTCGACCCGGGTCTTCTCCATTATAGAAGAAGCTTTCTTGGCCCTGTGCAATCACGGCTTGGAAGTATGAGGGACTTAACGCTCTGGGAAAACCGCTAACCCAGTGGGGGCTAGAGTCAGTAGATAAAGGTTCCAGCCCTGTGCTGTTCAAGTGGAATTCCATGTTTCACAGAAGTCCTGGTGGAACCCAGTCCCCGAGCCCACAGCCGTGGCACCTCCACAACTCACCATTTGATTAACTTGTCTTTCTTCTCTGTCTCCTTTTCTCTCCACAGTAAATTCACCTGCATGCAGATTCTCATTTCAGACTTTGTTTTCAGGGAAAATCAAGACTTTTAGATGAGCTAGATAAGAAGCAATTAAAACTTACCCCCTCCAGTATAATGTCCTTAAAATATTACCAAGAGATGTAGTACTCAAGGCAAAAAGAAAATGTCTCCTGAGCAAGAAAAAGAGAATGATTTGCTTGGATTATAAGGGTCAAAATCAGGCGATTGTGCGAAACATCCCAGAATTGCATGTGTGATCACTTGTGTCAATCCCGAAACCAATGATTATCACAATTCCTTTCATGCGAAGAATGCTCCATATTTATAAAGGACTTTCATGTATATTACCTTCTTGAATTTTCACAAAAATCTAAATTTTATTTTAGTGTTCCAATCAGTGGTATATAAAATTATTTTTGAGCGATATATATATCATGTGGTTGTTAATTTGGGATTTTCTTATGATTTTATAATATCTCTCAAAAAACTTAATTTATATGATTTTTCATTTCAAAATTATTTCATGTTTCAATACAGGTCAATTGTTTTTGTTGCCTAGTTTTACAATTCTATGATTGTTAAAATCTCTTTCAATAGATAGAAGCAACATATAACTTAGTGGGAAGTTATAATATTCTTTTGTTGGCAGTCTGTTACCCTAATATTTATCTCACAGTTGATGCACTAATATTTACTCAGTCATTTTAAGAAATAGCAGTTTTTCTGTGAGGTTTCTATTTGGAATGGTTAGAGTCTTTAGAACTGTGAGTTTTAAAACAATTCCTTGGCTTTAAATTCTCGGCATGCTGAAGCTTTGTCATTATTTTCAAAATGGGTCCTGGCTGATTGTATTTTGTGAAAGTGGCTTAATAGAACCTATAAAATCTCGTTGGGAAAATTAGACGTTCTCTGGAAGGTCATATCTGTTTCTGCATTACGTTCTCTGAACTTCTCCCGCTTAGTTCTTTGTTGGGAGGTTTATTTTATTTTTTTAACTTTTGACAGTCATTTCCTGCTGCTTTTTCGAATCTCAAAGAGTAGTCCTCTGTCTGAGGTAGCACAGTAGGTTGTTACAGAAAAGGTTTTTATGTTACAAATGGAAGATTATAACTTCAGGCAGGTCAAAGTAGCAAAGGAAATGGAACTCAAACAGAAATCCTTAATGGGTAAAAATACAAAAAACTATGTAGAATTGGCCCCAAGTTTTCAATTATGTTTCCCTGAGCCATCATCATTTTTTCAGGGGCATGTAAAAATATAGGTATTAGGATAAACTTTTTCACCTTTTCTATGATTTTTATTTTCAGAGATTCTGATTTTTTTCAACTGCTTTCTCATGTTTTAACCTTCACTAGTATAAACAAAATAACTCATCTTGAAGATGATGTTGCTTTGTATTTTTACTTTAACAAAAAAAAGAACCCCTATAGCTATAAACCCATAATTGCCCTAGACCTGTGGTTGGCAAACTGCGGCTCTCCAGCCACATGCAGCTCATTGGCCCCTTGAGTGTGGCTCTTCCTAAGCCTTAGGAGTACCCTAATTAAGTTAATAACAATGTACCTACCTATATAGTTTAAGTCTAAAAATTTTGGGTCTCAAAAGAAATTTCAATCGTTGTACTGTTGATATTTGGCTCTGTTGACTAATGAGTTTGCTGACCACTACCCTAGAGCAGGGCTCCTCAAACTATGGCCCGCGGGCCACATGCAAATACAAATATTGTATTTGTTCCTGTTTTGATTTTTTACTTCAAAATAAGATATGTGCAGTGTGCATAGGAATTTGTTCATAGTTTTTTTTTAAACTATAGTTGGTCCTCCAACAGTCTGAGGGACAGTGAACTGGCCCCCTGTTTAAAAAGTTTAAGAACCCCTGCCCTAGACAGTGGAAGGTTAAATTTTGGAGGTTTTCTTGGTTAGTCTAAGTCAGTGATGGCAAACCTATGACACTCATTTTTTTTGGTTGATTTTTCTTTGTTAAACGGCATTTAAATATATAAAATAAATATCAAAAATATAAGTCTTTGTTTTTCTATGGTTGCAAATATCAAAAAATTTCTATATGTGACATGGCACCACAGTTAAGTTAGGGTTTTTCAAAATGCTGACACGCCGAGCTCAAAAGGTTCGCCATCGCTGGTCTAAGTGGCAAATCCCTTTCGCACTCTTGCATTCACAATAAGCCAGTGTTGTCTAAACTACAACTGTGACTACAGTGTTTCCAGGCAGCCAGCAGTTACCCTGCCTTATAACTGACAGACCACAGACCTGGAGGATCTCTTGTCAGAGCCTGGCTCCTACCACCTTAATCCTGCATCTCACTAATTAATGAATCAAGTGCATTCCCTATAATTTACTAGTAAGTGATCATTTTCTCAAGGTCTGCGATCAATTTGGCTAACTAAATCATTTCCATATAGGATTTCTCCTCTTCTTCTTTTTTTTTAAAATTAAATCTTTATTGTTAAGATTATTACATTTGTTCCTCTTTTTCACCCCATTAACTCCCCTCCTCCCAGTTCTCACCCCACCCTCCTCCCTCACTCCCCACCCACTGTCCTCATCCATAGGTGCACGATTTTTGTCCAGTCTCTTCCTGCCTCCCTCACACCGCTCCCCGCCCCAAGAATAGTCAGTCAATTCCCTTTCTATGTCCCTGATTCTATTATAATCTCCAGTTCATTCTGTTCATCAGATTATTTATTCACTTGATTCTTAGATTCACTTATTGATAGATGCAAATTTCTGTTCATAATTTGTATTTTTACCTTCTTCTTCTTCTTCCTCTTCTTAAAGGATATCTTTCAGTATTTCATATAATACTAGTTTGGTGGTGATGAACTCCTTTAGCTTTTCCTTATCTGTGAAGCTCTTTATCTGACCTTCAATTCTGAATGTTAGCTTTGCTGGATAAAGTAATCTTGGTTGTAGGTTCTTGCTATTCATCACTTTGAATATTTCTTGCCACTCCCTTCTGGCCTGCAAAGTTTCTGTTGAGAAATCAGCTGACAGTCGTATGAGTATTCCCTTGTAGGTAACTGAGTTTCTTTCTCTTGCTGCTTTTAAGATTCTCTCTTTGTCTTTTGCTCTTGGCATTTTAATTATGATGTGTCTTGGTGTGGTCCTCTTTGGATTCCTTTTGTTTGGGGTTCTCTGTGTTTCCTGGACTTGTAAGTCTATTTCTTTCACCAGGTAGGGGAAGTTTTCGGTCATTATTTCTTCAAATAGGTTTTCAATATCTTGCTCTCTGTCATCTTCTGGCACCCCTATAATTCTGATGTTGGTACGCTTGAAGCTGTCCCAGAGGCTCCTTACACTATCTTCGTATTTTCGGATGCTTTTTTCATTTTGCTCTTCCGGTTGGGTGTTTTTTGCTTCTTCGCATTTCAAATCTTTAACTTGATTCTTGCGCTCCTCTGGTCTGCTGTTGGGAGTCTGTATAATATTCTTTATTTCAGTCAATGTATGATAATTTCTAGTTGGTCCTTTACCACAACATCGAGGTTCTCATTAGATTTCTTGAGGATCTCACTATATTTATCGGCAGTCTCACCAGTCTTTTCAAGGGCCTTACTAAGTTTATCGGCAGCTTCTAGACCAGGGGTGGACAAGCTTTTTGACTCGAGGGCCACAATGGGTTCTTAAACTGGACCAGAGGGCCAGAACAAAAGCATGGATGGAGTGTTTGTGTGAACTAATATAAATTCGAAGTAAACATCATTACATAAAAGGGTATGGTCTTTTTTTTTTTCAATAGTTTTATTCATTTCAAACAGGCCGGATCCGGCCCGTGGGCCATAGTTTGCCCACGGCTGTTCTAGACAGTTCTTGAGAGGGGTTCTTAAAAGTGTGGTTTTGAGCTCTGTATCCAGCATTTTGCCTTCCTCCATTTCTGTCCTGTTTCTTTGCCTCCCCATTTTTTATGCTTTCTTGGTACACCCCCTAGTGGTCTTTGTGAGCAGTCTTGTTGTAGTTAAGCCTTGATTGTTGTAGGTAACACTAGGGGGGATTTGATCTCCAGGCCAACTGGCTGTGAGAATCAGCTGTGTCTGCAGTGGGAGAACTTCTGTCCTCTAGGCAGGTGCTAATCTAGCCTTTGCCTGAGGCTAACCAGCAAATGCCTCTGTGCAGGGCTTGGGCAGGGTGGGTCCCAGGGGATAAACAGGGTGGGCCGAGCGAGTGAGAGAGCGAGCAGTTATGGCTGCTCTCAGTCCCATCCCCAGAGGCTCTGCCTCTCATTGTCCCAGCGACCGCTGCAAGTACCTTGGAGAGAAAGCTGCCCTAGAGTTCCGACCAATGCCAGACAGTCCTGCTTCTCCTATTTGAGTCTGGGTCCCCAGAGACTCGCCTGGAACTCGAGTCCAGAACCTGAGACTCCCTCCCAATTGAAAACAACAACTATT
>NW_006300376.1:6568083-6573061 GCF_000327345.1 Myotis davidii | reverse complement strand
TAAAAAGAAATGTAGTTCCTCCACCTTTTCTTAAGCATACAGAAATCTTATTCACTATAATTCCACAACTATTTAATAAGCATTTTCTCTACAACAGGTTTCAGGGATGCAAATGAATAAAACATTGTTTTTGTCCTCAATTAGCTTACAAGGAAGAAGACATTGACAATGTGGTTTGAAGCTCAAAGGAATGGGCATTTCTTTCTATCTGTGATAGTTCTATCTAACCTTCATTGAGAGGGTTAGATTTTTAGCTACACCATGAGGGGTAAGTATGGTTTAACCAGATGGAAAAGGAAGAAGAGGTTTTTTCAGGCAGATAAAATAATAATATAGATAAAGCAAGCATGGTAGTATAGGGTAGGCAAAGAATTTCTAAAAGCACTACCAAGGTAATTCTGAAATGAATCCTACCTCAGATCATTCCTCAACTGGCTACCAAATAGAATGAATTCTGCAGTAGAAAGGTCATGGACTTTGAAACTATACAGATTTAGCTGTGGCCAGTGTGGCTCAGTTGGTTGGATCATCATTTCATGCACTGAAGAGTCATAGTTTCAATCCTGGTGAGAGCACATAGATGAAACAGCTGATCAATGTTTCTCTCTCTTACTCCCCCTCTCCCTTCCTCTCTTTCTAAAATGAAATCAATGGAACCATATCCTGAGGTGAGGATTTAAAAAAAGAAAGAAATGAAATTATACAGTTTTATCGCAAGCAGCCCAGACCCATTAGTTGTCCGGTTTCACTTATACAAATTCACATCAGCAGCATCTGAAACTTATAGGATGTTATTAAAACACAGTAGTTCTATATGTAGTTTGTGAAAAATTTAAAAAACAGAAATACTTTATAAGCCCCATATATATATGTATATATACATATATACACACACACATATATATACTAGTAGCCATCTATTCTCCTCAATTTGTAACTTATGATGTCACCAATATATATATTTTCCCAATAAATATTTAAATGTTTATTAAAATCTTTTGCCACTCTGGACTAGTAATTGCTACTAAGATTTGGGAAACTCAAGAGGTAAAATGAGAACAACTGTGGAATGACTAATACTGACACCTCAAGTGCAATGTTCTGTCAGCCTCGTGTATGGCATTAAATTGGCACAAAAATGGATTGAGCTGTGTCTTGTCTCATCTCATCACATACATTGAAGACTGTTTAAATGGACATCTCTCCCCCAACTCTCTGGCTGCTAACAGCTGAAATTGTCCTGCCTATAAAAATATATTTATTTAGTTAGTGTGATATGAAATGTATATTCATTTACCCACTTTGAAATGACCTAGAATGGTAACTGATTTGTAAGTGACTTCTAATTCTTTCATCAAAGATGAAAAGTGAGTTTTTCAAATTCAGGCATTTGATTTCATTTCAGTTAGCTCTGTTTCTAAACATAAATGATATTCACAATGGCACCTTATAGTTTTGAAGCAAATGTTTTCTTTAGACCAGTATCAGTGGCTAACTTTGTTTGTATAAGTGAAAAACAATGTCAAAGGAGGTCCAGGTGCCACGCAGGCAGGTTCAATCATGAGTGGTGTAGAAAATATTCTCAAGTATAGTTCACCAAGGAAGGGATGAGTTTTAAAATGATGTTTTATTTATGTAGTAATTATTGACCTTTGAATGCTATTAACATTCAAATAATCACTTCTTATCTTTCTAAGAAGATAAGATCTTTGGGACATTCCTCTATTTTAAACTATTTACTTCAAATAAATTACTACAAGCTGACAACTTCTCTGGATATTGGAGGAGAAATAAATGGAAGACAAATTTTCCTATCAGATATTGGTTCTTAGCCTATTTGGTGCACAATCAAATCTTCTAACACCTTACATATGATATTTCCAAGAATTATGTACATCTGAGCTCCAGAATGAAGATGAAATATGGTAGAGTTGCAACCAGCCCTTGGTGGATGTGTTGCAGGTGCAAGAAGAAAACCTTTGTAATTTAAGTTAATCCGTTGTTTTGTTAATGCAGCATAATCGACCCTATTCTGACCAATGTGCTGAATGATCCCATCTATGATTATTCTACCACTTATATACTGATGAAACGGGATTTTTGGACTGGAACACACAGTGTTCCCCTGGGCAGGATGGTTCCTGGGCTCTTTTGTTCCTGGGAGTTGAAGAATGAATCCACAGACGGAAGGGTGGAAAATGTTCCCAGGCCTGACTTCCAGCTCTTCTCTTAGAGCCACCACCACATCTACCTGACATTCCTGCCCTTGCCTCTTCTTTTTCTCTGCCAGATCCTCCCTCTTCCTTCGTTGGGATAATTCATTTTAATCAGTACTTTTTTCCATAGTCATCCTACCTGGAGAGACTCCATTCTAAAGAACAGAAATTCAGGCCAGGACCGTGCCATCTTTTGGGTAGAGCAGAATCTGAGAGCATGGTAGATCATGACTCTCATTTTAATAAAACTCAAGTAAATTTTATGCAATGAACAAAACAGAAATTGAGCAGATGTTCCCATTTTCCTCTGGAATGGTAGTCACTCTATGATTCATGTGTTACCCTGTCTTGCCAGCCAGCTAGTCAGGAGATCCTTCACCAGGTGGGAGTGATGGGAGTAGATAGTGGGTTTCACTCAGCTCTTAACACAGGGACTGGCCCCCAAAAGGCCCTCTGGCAATGGTGCATTGGGGTTAAGCATATTCCTCCCCTATGCCTCCTTTTTACCATCTTAATGTAGAAGTAATAAATACAGGTCTTGTGCAACTGTTTTGAAAATAAAATAAGACAAATGTGTAAATACCATGATACTATGTACATAAAAGGGCTGAAAGATTAGAAAGTTCTCTACATGTTGTTTCCTCTCAAGTATTCCCCAAATGAAATATCTTAGTGGGGGGAAAAAGAAGTGCCAAATTTCTTAACATTTTTTAAATTTGGCAAAATAGGTTTTATAAACTAAAAAGATTTTTACACAGAATTCATCAAGGTTATTTTTATTTATAATGAAAAATTTGGGGCTTGAAGTATTTTATTTTCTGTAAGTAATACTTCATGAAAACTTATCCAAATACCTTTAATGAACAAAATTCCTAACTTTTATTAATTCAATCAAGAAGTTTATATTTATTGAATTTCTGCCAGGAATAATGTCAGGTGCTTGAGATGAAAGTGGTGAAAAAAGTATCCTAGTCATTGTTTCTCCTTTCAATAGTCCCTGGACTGTTTATAGCTTAGTAGAGAGATAAAACCATTAATAAAACAATCTCACAACAAATGTAAAATAAAGTCCTATTAAAAACTATAAAAAAGAAATTTGGTTTTGAAACAGGAATTTTTAGGGGTGAAAAAGACAGGTTTAGGAAATTTTAGAAATTAAGGGAACCATGGAGGAGGAAGCACAGGGCTGCAGAGCAGTAGAAGGTATATTTCCATAGAGTAGGGAAGCCAAAAAGCTGCAATAGGCACATTTCCATAGAATGAGGGAGCTGGGAACAGCAGAAGGTCTATATTTACAAAATAAAGGGAAGGAAGCCCCTAGTCCAGATGGAGAAGAAGAAAGCCCAGAGAGAATAGGAAAACAATAAGGAAGGAGGGGGGAGAACCTTACTGGGTCCCATTTGAGGTTTGACCTTTGAGCTCAGAAGTTCCTATAGTAACCAGTCCAAGGAAATAGTGACCAATCAGAGAGGATATCAAGGCACAGGGATCCGCAGCCTTTATAAGCCATAGGGAAAAGGGACTCAGTGGGACCCTTTCCCTCCCACATCCCTCTCCCCATGTGGGAGTCTGTTCTTGTTCTTCAATAAACTTTCCATCTTTGCTATACCACCTTCTGTCCATGGATTCATTCTTCAACTCCCAGGGACAAAGAGCCTGGAAACCATCCTGCCCAGGGGAACACTGTGTGTTCCAGTCCAAAAATTGTTTCCGTTTGATGAGGGAGGAAGTCCTTGATGAAGTGAATTTTGATATGATATTTGTAGGGTAAGGAAAGTGTTAACCAGATCAAATGAAGAATGAAAGAGTTTTCTTGGCAAAATGTGCTGCACTGGACAATATTTGATGTTGGGAGGGACCAGAGCATGTTGTAGGGACAAGCAAATGAATCTGGAGTGGAGAAAGTGAGGAATGTATGGTATGACATGAGTTGGAAAGGGAGGTTGGGCCATTTTTTTCCTTATCTTGGAATAATAGAGAGCCATTGAGTTTAAGAAGGGTGACATGGACAAATTTGTGTTTTTGAAAGACAGATTGCTATGTGGATCTAAAAAAACAAAATAAACTAACAAAGTGGAGACAGACTCCTGGATACAGAGAACACACTGACAGCTGTCAGAAGGTAGGTGTTGGTATCTGGGTGAGAAAGGTGAAGAGATTAAAGAAGGACAAAGATACAGTATGGTAATTGCCAGAGGGAAGGAGGGCGGAGAGAGCTACAAGAGGGTAAAGACACCCGACTTGGGGTGGTAAACACACAATACAATATACAGATGGTGTATTATAGAATTGTATACCTGAAATCTACAAAATTTTATTAACCAATAAACAAAACAAATTCAATAAAAAAAATGACAGGCTAGACAATACAATACAACAAGAAAAATGATCCATAAATATTGAAAGAGAGAAAATTGGCATTATTTACTGATAATAACGATAAAGCCTTTACATAATAATCCAAGAGAATCAATAGGCCAAGAATTAAACAGGAGAGTCAGAAAGGATGGTAATCAAGATCAACATACAAAGATCAATAGCTTTCCTCCATAATAACAAATAATAATTCAGAGAGGAAAAAGAACAATTTAAAATAACTTCATCTAAAAATTGATAGGAATTTACCAGAGAACATTAAAATCTAAGCTTCTGCAATAGTATGTCTTGTTCACTGCATGGTACATAGTAGACACTTAATAAATATTTGTTGCTTGGTTGAAAGAATAAATGTACAAGACTTTAATGGAGATTTTAAAACTATG
>NW_006300376.1:6558409-6568016 GCF_000327345.1 Myotis davidii | reverse complement strand
ATATATATATACTATTTAGTGTGTATTGATAATGAAAATGTCAGTTATTCTTAGGTAATTTTATAAACTCAATCCAAATGTCAGTGATAAATCTGGCAGGTTTTTTGAAAGAACTTGGAAAACTTCCCCTTATACCTTTAAATAACATGCTCACATTTCTTTTGCTTGATAATGAGTTTTAACAAGGCAGTAGCTATAGGCTCCCTGCTATGGATGAATAGGATTTAACTCACTAATATCTCCATTCCTTTCTTTCTCCTACTCCAAATTTTCTTTCTTATTGGAACTTAAACAATATATTTTTACTTTCATTTCTTATTCCTCCAACTTAATTACTGTAGACTCTTATTTATATAACTAGAGGCCTGGTGCACAAAAATTTGTGCACTTGGGGAGGAGGGGGGTCCCTCAGCCTGGCCTGTGCCCTCTTGCAGTCTGGGACCCCTCAGGAGATAATGACCTGCTGGCTTAGGCCTGCTCCCAGGTGGCAGAGGGCAGGCCCAATCCCTAGGTGCAGCCCCTGGTTGGGCTCAGAGCAGGGCCGATTGGGGAGTTGGGGCGCTGCCTCTGTCACGCACAGAGCAGGGCTCATCAGGGGGTTGGGGCGCTGCCCCCTGTTACTCACAGAGCAGGGCCCATCAGGGTGGTTGGGCTCCGTACCCTGTCACGCACAGAGCATGGCCCATCAGGGGGTTGGGGAGCTTCCCCCTGTCACACACAGAGCAGGGTTGATCAGGGGGTTGGGGAGCTCCCTCCTGTCACTCACAGAGTAGGGCTGATAGGGGAGTTGGGGCACCACCCCCTGTCACACACAGAGCCACAGGGCGATCAAGGGGTTTGGGCGCTGCCCGCTGTCACGCTGATCCCGGTGCTGTGAGGCCTCGCGGCTCCGCTGATCCCGGTGCTGGGAGGCATATTACCCTTTTACTATATAGGGTAGAGGCCTGGTGCATGAGTGGGGGCCGGCTGGTTTGCCCTGAAGGGTGTCCTGGATCAGGGGGGGGGTCCCCACTGGGGTGCCTGGCCAGTCTGGGTGAGGGCTGTTTTCAGGCTTGCGGGTGTCTGGGGCCCCCAACCGCTCCTTTTTTTCTTTTTCTTTTTTTTTAATTCTGGGCCAGCTTTAGCTCTGAGGCTTGGCTCCAGGTCTGAGGCCTTGGCTGCTGAAAGCAGGTATCTGGTTTGTTTGGGTTCTATAATCGAAACACTGTTTCAACTCCAGCTCTGTGATCCCGGCTGGCTGAAAGCAGGTTTCTGGGGTTTTGTTTAGCTTCTATATTTGTAACAATATTTCAAACTGCAAGCTCAGAGGCCAGCAAGGCAGGCAGGCAACGCTGGAGTCCTCTGTCACTGAAGCAAGCAAGCCTCATGTTAGTTTCAAGCTGCCTGGCTGCCAGCCGCCATCTTGGCTGGCAGTTAATTTGCATATCTCCCTGATTAGCCAATGGGACAATTAGCCAATGGGAGCGACACCAATTTGCATGTTTCTCTTTTTTTAGTGTAGATGTGACATTATTAGACCCTTCCAGTTTCTCTATATCTTCCCTTCCCATCATATACATCTCCCACTGTCTCTGAGATTTAACTACTGTGGCACTGTTACATTCGGTTCTGTTCTGTAATCGAAATAAATCTTCTGATGCTTTCTCTAAAGGTTTATTTAAATAAATTATAACAATTCATAGAATGGTACATGGAATAGAGCCAATGATTGAATAAAAGTAAAAATCCAATATAGGATGTTTTCATTTTTGATAATGTAAATATTGCTAAGCATTACATTTTCTTCATTATAAATCCAAAATGATGACTCCTGTGTAATTCAAAAGAGGATGTTCCCAGCAACAAAGTCAAATGGATTTTTTTTACACTTCAAACAATTGTGTAATCTCATACCATGTTTTATTTTCTTGTATACTTTTTTTATTTCCCTACCCCTTGAAATCTATATATCTTTCTTTTTAAAAAGATATATATTATTGATTTTTTACAGAGAGGAAGGTAGAGGGATAGAGACTTAGAAACATTGATTAAGCCGCCTCATGCACACTCCCCACTGGGGATGTACCCGCAACCAAGGTACATGCCCTTGACCGGAATCGAACCTGGGACCGTTCAGTCCGCAGGCCCACGCTCTATCCACTGAGCCAAACCGGTCAGGGCTCTTTCTTTAATAAATAAATAAATTATTGATTAAAAAAAAAGAGTTTTTGCCATATCCTCACATTTATATGGTCTCTTAATCATAGTGCCCATTGTATGTAGTTTCCCTTTTTTGGGGGAAACCCCTCGTTCTCAGGGCCATTTGGTTACAATCTATGGGTGTTGCTCTCAAGCCTTGAGATTATCCTGGGGCTTCTCTTTGCTGCTTCCTCAGTTGGCCCCACTATTTCCCGAATTGTTTTCCTTTTCTCCCTTGTTTTGTTAAATATATAGTTTCAAGTATGGGTGTGTGGGAGGTGAGCTTTCTGAGTTCTCACATATAAAGAAATAATTTAGTTTGCTTATTGGCAAAACTGAGTCCATTGGAACCTTGGGATCTGGCCAGTTAGACTGGAATTTCTTTCTGTGGTGGAGGAGTAAGGGAGTGGGAGAGCTGTGTGTGTGTGTGTGTGTGTGTGTGTGTGTGTGAGTGTGTGTAAAGGAGAAGCCTGGAGATAGTGAAGAGAGTACCATTCTAGGGTGTCAATAATCATCTACTCTTGGTGTCAATAACTATGTCCTGTTCATCATTCTGTCCCTCACAGTGCCTACAATAGTGGATACTCAATTACATTATAGTTCTTTAAAGTAGATATTTAGTTAATATTATTAATTAGAACTGACAGCATTGCTAGGCTCTGAAAGTGGAGAGATAGGCAATCTGGCAACAAATTGGCATACCTGCACTTCTGCAATTGTTTTATTTCTTTTTATTACAGTGTATTTATTTAAGCTGTAATTCTTAAAAAAAAAAGAATTCTCACAATGAAATCTCCTCCATGTTTTTTCACTTATGCGCTCGTAGGCACTCATAAATGGTGTCTACCTTCCTGGCTCCAACTCCTAAACAATCCAAGTCAATTCCGATTTTTTCCCCTTTCTTCCAGGTTCTCCTCCACGTAGGTTATTGCCTCTTACTTCATCTTATTCTATATTGTGTCTTAGATTCAGGGCAGGTTTTGTCTCCTCTCTGCTACCATTTTATTTTTCCTGTAATGAAAGGATTTCCAGTGATTCATTTGAGCAACTTTCCTCTTTGCCATATGGAGCCCTCCTTTGGGATGGCATCCTGGCTTTTACACCATTCTTCTTAGGATATGATGTAAAACTGAGCACTAAATTTATGAAATTGTAATGTTCCATTGATGGTCATGGTAGGTTTCAAGCAACTTTTTAGTTAATATTCTTGTATGCCAAGAATTATATATATATATTCATACCAAGAGCTTCTTTTGAAAAGATGACATATAATGATCCACAAGAGCCATTTTTTCTCATTGAAATTTGCTTTTGAGTAAAATTATAGTTTACTTTTATAGTTGTACAATTGGATTTATTTCTACTCATACAGAAAGTGATTTTAGCCTCCCAAATGTGACAGGGCATAATTTTTTAAGTTAAAAAAAAAACTTTGTTAAGAAATGGTTAAGGCAAACAAAAAGATGTAAAGAAAAAAATTTGTTTTTTGAATGTATCCCACTAAGAATATACTGCAAAATCATGTATCTACATGTATCTAAAGTCACTTGATGCAATTTTTCTTTCATATGGTTAGGCTACTTAACCTGACTGTTAAGTAGCTGTTGTTTCTTAACTTTGTTTTCATTTTTATGGATTACTCTTAATTTAGTTCTACATTTAAAATATGTGAATCATTTTCAAGATTCCAAAGCAGAACTATATAACAAGATATACCTACTTCTCTCTTCTCCTATAAATTGCCATTTGTAGTTTTTCATTTATCTTTTTAGTGTTTTTTGTAAATATAAGCAAATGCACTTATCTATTTGAATTTCCCTCCTTACACAAAATAGTAGTATATTTAGTTATCTACTTTGCTTTATTCACTTAATAATATATTTTAGCAATCACTTCAGATCAAAACAGAAATCTTCTATTTATGGCTTCATGGTACTTCATTTAAGGATGTACCCTAGTTATTTAAATATTCCTCTCTTTATGGGCAACCATGATATTTTTAATATTTTGCTATTTTAGATAATACCATAATAAATAACTTGGTGCAGATGAAATTTTGCATATTTTCTGGTTAATGAAAGAGTAGCAAGAATTGGTGTTGCATACTGCTTACTTGCATGTGAAGGATTTCAAAGGAATATTGATTTTAGACAATGCATTGGGCCATCCTAGGGACTTTGGCTTGCATCTTTGAAGTTGTCTTTTTTCTCATTCATGATAACCCTTAACACCCAAATACAAGACCAAAAGGAATCTAAGGGCATTTCTAAATATACTTTTGAATAAGTGATTTTGCTGGATCTGCTGACTTTAGAGTCACACTTGCTCTCATCCCCCCCAAAAATCACTGCACTGCACTAGGTTGATGGTCAAGAAAACCTGGTTGTTATTTCTAAGTACTTCAAGGTTTCCTTTCTTCTTTCTGCCTTTCTGAAATTTGGAAGGTCAGGACATTCAGAAGTGACCAGTCCCAGAGCAAAACCTATAGACCCTTAAGAGGATACAAGAGGAAAATGTGCAGCCGATAGTGAACGTAGTCCTTTACAGTGCGGCATCTGATTGCTTACCCTGCTGCTAATATTGACTTCGGCCAGTCAGTGCATTATCTTTCCTATAAAGAAGACTATCTGGGAAATTGCATTTAGATGGGAAAGCAGCTAAGTGGATTGGAGTCTCAGAACCGCAGGAAGAAGACAGCAAAGATAAACTTCAGGACCAAGACCCTCCTGTCTAAGAGGCACCATTTCTTGAATCTGTAGACAGAATGCCCTCATTTTTCTTCAAACCTTTGCCTATAGTACACCTTCCCTTTATCTTAGGTAACATCAGAGTTGACTAAATTATTTCCTGATTGCCTTAAAGGCTTGAGGCAAAGTGGCTGAGCCCAACAGATCTTTAAAATGTCAATCAAATAAAATAATTTGTTATTCGATGAGTTTCTCTCAACAAATACCACTTATTTTGTGGAGAAGTGATAGGCAAGAAGTGAATCCAAAAATTTGCAGTTCCAGAACTACCTGTAAGGAATACCAAGGAGAATATTATGATTAAGAGAGGAAGTAAAAAAAATAAAATTTAATCCATGAAGGTTTGTTTGAGATTGTAAAAAATCATTTTAGAGGAATCTGAAATAAAATTGCAGTAATAAATTTGTGCTGTCAGTGCAGAATTTGTCTTCATTTTAAATAGTTGCTTTCATTTTTAATGACTCATCTTTATGATAACTGCAAAACATCTATATTAAATCTTTGACTCATTCTTTCCTTCTTTTTGCTCTCTCTCTTTTCTTTCCTTTACAAATATTTATTGGGTCATTACCATGTGCCTTGCATTGTGCTAATACTGGATCTCTGCATTTTTCTTCTTCCAGGAAATACTCTGGTCTTTATTTAGAATAAACTATTATTGTTTAATTTTCTCAAAAAGGTATATATAAGGTATAAAGCTAAATGCATAAAATACATAGTTATTTTATATATTCACTAGTTTTAAACACACTTGCTTTCTATATAGGTCAGACGGATTCCAGTATCATATGTAAAGATAATGAATCTCTGTTGATAATGAACATGAATATTACCCCTTTGGAAAATGTTACGTTTTTGGTGAAAGGCTTGATCTTCTTATGCATGTTTTTCATTTTTCCAAAAATTCTTTGCTTTGGAATAGTGATTAAGAAGCATATTTTGAAATGTGTTTGGCACAGGACACTGAGTTTTTATCTGAAATTCCTCATAAATAAATGATCTATTTTTTCTTAGCTTTTGAAGAAGCCATTTCCATTTCTGATAAAATTTCTCAAAGTTATCTCACCATCTGTGACATGAGTGGGAAAAATTATATTACCTCTCCCTACACTTTCATAATTTTATTTTGGCTGCTGGTAGTGCACATTTTTGTGAAGCATCAGTTTAGCAATTTACCTTTGTAGGATAACTAAGAGTTTTTTTAAATATTTAGTTGGAAAAGAAATTCTGTTAATTATATCTCCTATTTAGAAAACTGTCCTATCTTTTTTTGCTTAACTGCTCTAGTTCTATGGTTATGTGAAGCCACCAGGGCACTAGATGCTTGTAAAAAAGAATTGAGTGGCAGATAATTAATGCCTCATTTGAATTTTAACAACTATGTCAGCAGAAGGTACACTAAATAGCAAGAGGTACCCTAAATGAATGAAATTAGCAAGCTTCAGTGCTTTTAGATGACAGGTAAGGTGAAATGTTTCAGTACTTTTTCTCTAATGTTTAGCAACAATTTTGTATTCTTTTTAAGAAATAATAATTGATGACCAGCTTTACACAAGATGTTCAGTTGGGTGCTTCTGAGAAAACATTGGAAAGATAAAGCTTCTTTAAGAAGAGTTTACCCAACCAAGGAGAAGAAAAAGATGCAAAGCTAACTGTTCCATACCATGAAATATGCTGGGTACCAAAGAATTACAAAGAGAGTGGGGAAATCCCTGGGTAAAAAGAGGTTTCCTGGATAGGAAAGGCTTAAAGAAGGGACCCTGAAAGGAGAAGAGAGTTTCATCAATTGACATATGGAGATGGCTGTTCCTTCTAAAATTATTGGAATATAATTCAACAAATCAAATAAAGTATAAGAATAAAATAGATGTTTTAATATAGACAAAAATTTGGAAAATTTGCCATCTATGGCTATCTTTCTGGGAAAAAATCATTCAAGACTTTTTCTACATCTTGAAAGGAAAGCATTCAGTGTTTCATCATTAAGTATGATGTTAGCTATAAGTTTTTGTGGTCCCCCCTCTTCGACCCCAGAGATAATCTTTATCAGGGTAAGGAAGTTTCCTTCTATTACTAGTATGGTAAGAGGTCATGAAAGGAAGTTGAATTTTGTCATTTTTTTGTTATAGATATGATCTGGTGTGATTTTTCCTGTAGATATGATTTACACTGATTAATTTTTGAATGTTGAGCCAGACTTGCATTCCCAGGATATATCCTGCTTGGTATTGAGGTATACTTCTTATACATTGCTAGGTTCCCCACTTGATTTCAATGTGATTTACTAGTATGTCCTATATGTCTATAAATGACCAGAATATAGTCAATTTTTATAAATGTTTTCTATATGTTTGAAAAAATATGTATTTCATGCCAGTTGGTTAAAATATTCTGTATATATCCACTAGAGCCAGTGTTCGGCAAACTGTGGCTCGCGAGCCCCATGCGGGTCTTTGGCCCCTGGAGTGTGGCTCTTCTAGAGTCTGACCAGTGGTTGGCAAACTGCGGCCCCTTGAGTGTGGCTCTTCCACAAAATACCACGTGTGGACATGCACTTACAGTGCGATTGAAACTTTGTGGCCACACTCAAGGTGCCAAAGAGTCTCATGTGGCTCTCGAGCCGCAGTTTGCCGACCACGGCACTAGACCATTTATTAATCACACTGATGAAATCTTTTCTGCTCATAAATTCTTTTTGTCTGTTTGTTTTCTTAATTTCTGAGAGAGATAAATTAAAACCTACCAGTGTGGACTTGACTACAATTTCTGATAGTTATGTCATTTTTTGCTTTGTATATTTTGAAACCATAGCACTTGGTAGAAACCCACACAATGATATGTAGGGCATATTTTGGAGAGAAACCTCAGATGCATGTCCCAGATCCCAGCCAGTCAGAGAAAGATAAGTATCACATGATCTCACTCATATGTGGAATCTGATTAACCAAATAAACTGACGATCAAAAATAGACCCAGAGACATAGAAGCATGAACAAACTGTTGAATCTCAGAGGGAAGGCAGGAGAGGGTGGGTGGGAAGAGATCAACCAATGAACTTGTATGCATATATGTATAACCCATGGACACAGACAGTAGGGTGGTGAGGTCCTGGGGGGTAAGGGGGATGGGAACGGGTTGGGAGAGATTAATGAGAGGAAAAGGAGTACGTATGTAATACTTTCAACAATAAAGATTAAAAAAAATAAATGAATAAATTATAGTGATGCCTACCCCCCCTCCCCCCAAATAAATAAAATAAAATAAAAATGCAAACTGGCAGTGGAGTGGGACTAGAGAAGCTGTTTCTAGGTCATAGATCTGAACTTGGAGTTGTATCTGCATCAAGTGTACCAGCCTCATGAGATATATCATCTGCTCTTCCCAGGTTAGATATAAGAATTGCACGGGACTGTGTCTGCTGGCAAAGCCAATGAAACCTACTAATAAACTTAGTTTCAGGGGCCAACATTTTATAGTTGAGCTGATGACAAACCTTAAAATTATTTGTTTACCTGCTGAAAATTTACTGAATCAAATCCTTTGATTTTCTCCCCCCCCTTTTTTGATAATTTACCCTCTTTATCTAAAAGTTCTAGTTTATACAAAAGATGTGGAATGCATGTGTAGACTTGTCAGAAACCTGCTGCCACTGCCGCCTTTTTTTTTTTTTAAATGCCAATTTGCTCTGTATACTATGATTTGAAAGTCCTCTGTTAGGTTCTTGAGCCTGATCCATTACTCATGTCCTATTGCCGACTCTCTACTGTCTAGGATGACTTGATGGATTTCTTTCTGAGAGAATGAATTATGCTATGTGGTTTATTTTTTCTTACTGTGTTGAGCTGATACTCGGGGAAAAATCTTAATATTTTCAAAGCTTGCACCACAGGAAGATTGGGTTTTGAACACAAGATTAAATTCTACTGAACTGTTCCATGGTGGGTGAGGTATTTATAAAAATACTAGAAGCCTAGGGCATGAAATTCGTGTATTGGCAGGGTTCCTAGCTGCTGCCAGTCGCTGGCCGGATACTCCTTCCCTTCCCCTGGCTGCCTGCTGCCACCGGGGCCTGCCTTCCTTGCCCTGGATGGCCCCATCCCCTCGTCGAACTCCCGGATGAACTCTCGGCCAAGGGGACAATTTGCATACTACACTTTTATTATATAGAATTAGAGGCCTGGTGCACAAAACTTGTGCATGGGTAAGGTCCCTAGGCCTGGCCAGCGATCAGGGCCAATCAAGTTCCCTGCCTCCCCACCTTCTCCTTCCCTTGCTCCCTCAGTGCCCCACTGCTGCCACCACTACATGTTCCACACCACTCCCTGATGGTCAGTGCACGTCATAGCAAGCGATCGAACTCCTGGTCTCCCAGTTGAACTCCCGAGGGGACAATTTACATATTAGTCTTTTATTATATACGAAGGATTTTCCCCTAAAAATTAAAGCATAAAAAACTCCAGTTTGATTATACTGTGGTAGTGAATGCATAACTAACAGGGCTAGATACAGAATAGGTATTGGGTAAATAGCTATGAACTGGCTAGTTGATACACTGAAACTTTCATTCACAATGGAAACTATGTCCCTTAGTACTATATTTTGTTTGAAATTTCTCCATCTTCAAACATTATCACCAAGTCAAGGAAAGTTTAGGCCATCCTGACAGTCAAACAAAGACATAC
>NW_006300376.1:6538116-6557133 GCF_000327345.1 Myotis davidii | reverse complement strand
TTCTGGCCATTGCTTACAATGTTGCGAATCTGCTGGCTGGAGTCTGGTGGTATTTGTTAAAATGTTTCAAACTGCAGGCTCAAAGGCCTGCAGTGGCAGGCGGGCAACGTTGGTTTCCTCCGTCACTGAAGCAAGCAAGCCTCATATTAGTTTCAAGCTGCCTGGCTGCCAGCCGCCATCTTGGCTGGCAGTTAATTTGCATATCTCTCTGATTAGCCAATGGGAAGGGTAGTGGTCGTACGCCCATTACCATGTTTCTGTTTTATTAGATAGGATATGCTAGAAGCTTGTTGCACGAAGATTCGAGCAATAGGTCTTCCTTCCCCTGGCTGTTGGCACCGGTTTTCCTCTGGTACCTGGGAGCCAGGCCTTTGGTCCTGACTCTTCCTTCCCCTGGCTGTTGGCACCGGTTTTCGCCTTTGGTCCTGTCCTCCCCACCTTCTCCTGCCTCTTCAGTCTTCAGTCTTCAGTCTTCAATCTTCAGTCTTCACTGAAGAGTGTATGCAAATTAACTGCCATCTTTGTTGGCTTAATTTGCATAGTTGCTCTGATTGGCTGGTGGGCATAGTGGAGTGACACCAATTTGCATGTTTTTCTTTTATTAGTGTAGATAGATGGCCTAGAATAAATTATCTATAAATAAAATGTTGGAATTTGTAATTCTGATAACTTCCAACATCAGGGGGACTATATTATTGTTTCAAACTTCTTTCTTATCAATATATATTTAAGATTTCCTTTCTGTTTTTCTTTTCATGTTGAAAATTGAAAGGTGATTTTGACAAAGGAGAAAGGCTGAATAGCTGGTATGTGAGCTTAGGAAAATATTTTAACTCCCTGTAGTCATTTTAATTTGGTGTTATAAATATAGACTTTAGTGATTCAGGAGTTGTGTTTATTAGGCAGCAGGCTAAATGGAAGTCTATGTTTGCATTATTTAAAACAGGTTTCTAAGGAAATAAACAGCACAACTAAGGGGAGTCTTTTTTACAAAGGATTTTTTTTTTTAGAAATTTGAAAATTTGCCCTAAAATAATCAATTGCATTAAAATGTATTCATTTGTCAAACAGGTTACCCTAGTTCAAATTATGTACATTTAAAATAGTAAATTAACAAATTTGAAAATACTATAAAAATACTGTGCATTTAATTATTTAATGTTTCTCTAATTTTAATAGTCTTTTATGTTTTCTTATGTTATCATCTATAAATTTTGAATTAAATATCTGATTCCCTCCCCCATAATTCTTTCTTTGTGTGTTTCTGTGACTTTCAAAGCTTGATAAAAGCTATAAAATAATTTTGACTTGATTTTTTTTAAAGGAAAAGGAGTATAGGTAAGTTCTCTTCCCAAGCATTTTGGGGTTTCTCTATGTGGGTTTGGGGGTAGGATCGCAAACATTCTTCAAGCTGGAATTGTGGAAATTCAAGAGTGCCTGGTTAGCATTAGTCAGGGACATGTGCATAATTTCAATTTCAGTTAGTTTAATAATAGAATGCCTACTGATTAAAGGGAAGAAATAGGCTCATAAATAAGGCAATGTATATAGTTCTTTGGTTAAGTTTATATTTTTACCAATTATGATCTAGGAGACCCTGGATGGTTAACCTCTGCATCGTTATAGTTAGTGAAATCTTCTAAAAGATGGTTTCGGTTGGACAAAGGGGATTATCTAACCTATTATGATCATAGGCATATGGTCTCCTTCAGATGACTAACCAAACAAACAGATCAAATATTTTAAGGTCTGATGTCTATTATCCAAGAATTTTCTTGAAAACAAAATCTTGAAAACAAAATCTATATAAGAAAAGTACACTGAATGGATCTACTGTTATTCAAGTATAAATTAGATGGTAATTTATAAAAAAAAATAAGTATTTTAGAGTAATGGAGGAATGTATGCGTGTACATTTGTCTTTTGTATGTGCATTTGTGTTTGGGTTTTTTATGAAACATTAGCCTAATTTTCCATCACAGAAAATCAATATTATAAAAAAAATAGTAGTCCAAGGCTACTACTTAGAACTATAGGTACATTATGTGGTTACAAGCATGGGCTTGAATCAGACTTGCTGGGTTAGAATCCTGGCTTTATATCTTACTGGCCATGTGACCTTGCGCAAGTACTTTACCTTTCTCTGCCTCGATTTTGTTTACCTAGTGCACCTTGACCAGGTGAGCTGAGGGCTGAAGCAGTTAGTTTTTTGGCCTCCTAAACACTACAGACTCTAAGTATAATGGCTGATGCCTATGAATATGACTGCTTATTATGGGAAATAGAGAGAATGGTTGTAGATCAGATTTCGAACCAAAGCATGAAAAAGCTATCCAAATACATTTCATCCTCTGTCACTGTAGACTCAGGTAATAAGAATGCTTCATAAACAACACAATAAAAACCAACAAAACACTTGATTGTTTGGAGGGAAAAATACATTTGCTTATTCAGAAGTGTGATGCTTTTATGAAAAAAGCCTTTAGCAAATCATTATTTTAGACTTCATATTTGCATAGATCACATTTTCTCATTATTTTCACTTGTGAAAATAGGACTCCTGAAGGAAGCAGTCTGTAGGCTAACAATGAAATTGTAAATGATTTGAATGTAAAATAGCCTTTTATGATTTTCCTATGATGGTAGATATGAATCAGGTTGGAGATTTTAGTCCACAAACGAAGCCTTTTGTATATATCCCCAGTCTATTAATCTTCCATGTAAGTCAGTATTCTCTAAATCAAATGAATCTTTTTTAGTGCCTGCCAAAAGATGACTTCTCAAAGAGCAGAGTAATAATTTTACTATGGCAGACATTTTGATTAAAGAACAAAATAAAAACAAAACAAAACAAAAAATCTCCCAGCCCGGGTTATTCTGTTGTTTTCTGTAAAATGGACTTGGGCATAACACAGTTAAGTCACTTTTTTTCCTGGAATATTACTAGATGATTTGAAATAATTACAGCAACATTTATGGGAAACTGTTGGCATTTTAAGCTTATGAAATTGCTTTTTAAATGTGCATGGAATGTAACGCCTTTGTTCCTAAGGCTACAAGCATTGAACCCAAACTAATAACCGTAAGCTACACAGTGCCACACCTGACAAATTGTGATTTGCTGCATAACTTAGTACTTGGGCAAACTTGCTGCAACTGGAACATGCGGACACTAAATTATCAAATTGGATATTTTCTTTCAATGGTTTTGGAATTAATCATCTGCCATCTCTTTAGCCAGCAGTGTTCTTAGCTAGAAAATTACAAATGTGGCTTTCATTAGATTTTATTGCACCTTTTAAAATAATTTCTATTAATACTTTTAATAGAATATAGAATCTTTTAAAATTCTGTAATTTTTTAAGCAACGCTAGTCAGATTCTTCTTTGTTGACTTTGGTATCATTTGACTTTTCAGCAGATTGCTATAAGGGCAGATGGCCGATTAGCTAAATATGGAACTATACACCAGTGGAGCATTTAAAATATTTGATCTCCTTGGCTCTATATGTGAAAAATGTTGGGATTATTGAGTTTAGTAAGGTTTTGGGGAACTTAGAAGGTAAGTCCTAGAGTGACGGTGTGGAATGAGGGATGCACAGATGATTGCTCTGTGCCTGTGGGGCACTCATCCTGGATATGCCTATCAGGGCCTTTTTAACCACATGAACTAGTCTGATATACATAGAGAAGTAACATTTCATAGAACGTTACATCAATACCAGTTATTTTATAAAGTGATTTTTTTACCCACCTGATTATGGATGTGATAACCATGTTATGAAATAGTCACTATGCTATAAATGGGGGAGTAAGTCTTCCTGTAGGGCCTTTAAGGATACTTGAACATGTCTGTGGATATCACACTTGGAGAGGCATATGAAATTAGAAACTGTATTATATTCATAGGTCCTAGAAGAGGGAAGCATGCCACACAGGTGGCCACATGGGAAGTAGTTTCAACCAAGGAAGTAGAGAGCTGAGAGTGAGAATCCATGGGGAAGTGCCTTTATTGGGCAATTGCCTTTATTTTACACAAATAAAAGGCATGTTTGAATGTCTCTAGGTCATAGTCAAGGGAGGGCCAAGAAAGGGAATTTGCGGCAGGCGCCAGCCTATCACACTAGTGCACCTGCTCAGCTAGGTAGGGTGCTCACAGCCTGTTTTTAGGGATGCTAAAGCAGAAAAAAAAAAAGTGAAGTTTTAAAAATTTACCATACAGTCACATATTATTATTCATAATGATTTATATAATTTATCCAGGCTTCTAAATATGAAACTACTGCTATATATAATATAGATTTCTTTTTTCAGAATAAAGTAACTTTCAAGAATTGCCTCTTTTTCCTCCAGCAACATTTAGAAATCATATATACATATTTTACAGATAATTAAAATGCTAAAAGTTACTTCATTTTAATATTAGTGATGAAAAGTTTTTTTAAAAAAATGTATGTGATGGGCAGAATAATCACCCCTCCAAGCTGTTGCTGTTCTAATCCCTGGGACCTATAAATATGTTTTGCTATGTGGCAAGCATAGAGATAAGGTTTTTATAGAATTAAGGTTGCTAATCAGCTGAATTTAAAATTAAGTAGATTATTCTGGATTATCCAAGCGGGCTCAAGGTAATGAGAAGAGAAAGCAGAAGACTCCGTGTCCAAGTGACATAACCTGAGAGAGACTCCGAAGACCATTGCTGCCTTTGGATATGGAAAAGGGCTGCAAGCCTAGGAAGAAGGTGGATTCTCCCCTGGAGCCTCCGGATGGAGCACAGCCCTGCCAACTTGGGTTTAGCCCAGTGAGACTCACTTTAGACCAGCGGTTCTCAACCTGTGGGTCGCCAACCTGTGGGTCGCGACCCCTTTGGGGGGGTCGAACGACTCTTTCACAGGGCTCGCCTAAGACCATCGGAAAACACATATATAATTACATATTTTTTATGATTAATCACTATGCTTTAATTATGTTCAATATGTAACACTGTATTAAAGGGTCGTGGCATTAGGAAGGTTGAGAACCACTGCTTTAGACTCTGATGTACAGAAATATAACCTATTAATCTGTGTTGATTTAAGCCACAGGTTCATGGGTGTCTGTAAATCCAGGTGAAAAGGTCATTCTGCAGTTGTTTGCAGGGTGACTCCACATACTCTGCTTTGTTATCCCCACTCCATGTAACAGGCAGCAAGTACATGCCATTTTCGCTTTATCTTTATTTGTTTGAAACAGTGATATGTGCTTACGGTAAAACATTAGACCAGAACATAAAATGAATACACCTAAAGTCAGTATTCCTGCAGCTTCTATCCCGAATTCTCTAAGTCCCCTCCCAGGAGGGAACTAGTTTTTTATGAATCTTTCTTGGGATAGTCTACACATATTTCAATGTATTATCTGTTTTATTTCAAAAAATGGTATTATCCTCTACATGTTGTTTCCAACCTTTTCCTTTCCACTGAATTTTTAAGTAACATTCTGAATCGCTATGATAAATAAATACAGTATTGATAAGTATCAAAAGAATGACCATACTTATCTTACAAATGAGGAACAACTATACATTTCTATAAGTTTAAAGTGGACTTTTCAGTAAGTCACAAGGCTATTTTCTTGTACTTAAAATGTTTCAGTTAAGGGTTTGTGTTGTGACTCATTATTGAATTTATTTAAAGATGGCTCTCTACTGTCAAGAAAATGTATATCAAGATTAACTAATCCTTGCTATTTAGGTCCCAAATCTCTATTTTTCTTAGAATTCAGAATCTTTGCAAGTACATATCATCATCTTTTTGCTCCTGCCAAATTTTTACAATGATCATTTTCTTTCCCTTTTTGTTGTCCGTATGACTCTTTTAGATTTTTGCTTTCAAAATGTTTTTTTTTAATCCTCCTCTAGCTAGCTGGTAGTTTGTATTTCTTTGTGATTGGATTTCTTTGTCCTATCTCAGAAGGAGACATTTCACTGGTATAACTCCAAATTACTGGTTACCATGATATTCATTCAACACTTACTACCATAGGGATTAAAAGAGTGGGGCTAGGAAAGGTAAACATTTTGTAGAAAATATATACTTACATTTAAATGTATACACACATGCATGTGATTTTTACTGCATAAAAGCTAAACATGTCTTGCACAATTATTTCATAATTAATATTTTGCCTTGTGACCCATAATGCAACATGCAATTTTGTAGATTTTTAAAAGGCTTTTCTGGACACTCATGAGAGAGTTCAAAACAACTCTGAAGGTCATTAATTTTAGCTATGGGCTCGCAGCTATGGTGTGCATTACTCTTCTCTATCATTTTTCTTGTCAAACTTATATTATTACAGACTATAGGATAGGTATTTTTATCTTTCTTTCACTCTATGTACCAGGCAGGTGGCTGACTCTTGATTTCAAAATATATGTCATTTTCTATGATGAGTAACTACTGAGGTTTTTTTTTCCCTGAGATGTAATTGGAGACTTAAAACCTTCTTCCACAAAACAGTTTCTCAATATGGCATTTACTTTTATCTATTATAAAGAGCTAGGCTGAAATCTGGGGGGAATAATAGCTTTACCTCTACTGAATTATGTTTTGATTGGCACTATAAAGTTCAAAATATTTGTCTGTTCTTCATAATATTGTTAGTATCTGTGCCTTACACATCCCTTCCCCTTTGCCTATTCTTTCTTTAAAATCTTACAGATATAAGATATAGATTATATGAACAAAGTCTTCCATAGAATTTTACACTGAAACCTTTGTAAATAAGAATATAATTCTTTCCCTTTTAGTTATCAGGTCATTTGAAAGATCCAGGTAGTTTGTTTTTGGTTTATACACCCTGAGATCTACAAGGCCCTTGGGAGTTAAATTTCTTTAAGGGACATAGTTACCATATGTCCCTCTAGCCATTCAGTGTCAATTTATTTTAAGATTCTTAAAACGTGCTCACTGATGTTTAAAAGGGACAGATGGTTGAATTGTTCTTTTCTGGGTGCTATTATTTACAGGTCTCTTATTGGACAATACATACTGTCACTAGTAGGATTTTGAAAAGCATTTAGTAGGAGCTAATATTTTATGTAGCAGTGGTCCAGATAATTTAAGAAATTATTACGCATTGACTCTCTCTTGTAGGATCTCAATGATGGCATTACATAAGGGCACATCTCAGAGACTAAATCTTATCTTATATGGGTAAAGTCTTGTAAGTGAAATATGAGGTGCTTGTAGGATTTTATGAATTCTACTAGAGGCCCGGAGCATGAAAATTCATGCACTGGGGGGGGGGGGGGGGGGTTGTCTCTCAGCCTGGCTTACGCCCTCTCGCAATCTGGGAGCCCTCAGGGGATGTCTAACTGACAGCTTAGGCCCGCTCCCCTCTGCAGGAGGTGACCAGCGGGCCGATCAGGATGGCGTGGGTGGCAAGCAGCTGGCCCCGCCCCCTATTGCACCATGGCCACTGGTGGCCTCCCTCTTCAGAAGGCAACCCTGGCAGGCCTATCTGGGGACGGTGCTGGGTGGCCCTGCCTAGAATTGCCCTGTCGCTGCTGCCGCCCATGGCCTCCCTCTGCAGGAGGCAACCAGGAGGGTGATCAGGGGATGGCACCAGCCCCCAATTGCCCCGCCACCGCTCCCTATCCCCATCGCCATCCCCTCCCTCTGCCCACTGGCATGTGTCTTGGCTGGCCTGGCGACACCTGCTCACTGGCCCTGCCCCCCACGGATCGGTTGTTCTGCTGTTCAGTTGATTTGCATATTACACTTTTATTATATAGGATTGCTTTACTTGGAGGGAGATTTATCCACCAAAATGAGCTCTAGAAGGAGTGCTTTTCAAGGTGTGGTTCTACATTTTAACAGGCAACCCAGATGAGTGTTATGCATTATATTATTTGAGAGGATCTCTTTTGAAGTGTGACATTTCAGTAGAGACATTGGCTCATTAAAATTATGCCTCTGGCATGACCACATTCAGTTTCTGATTTTTATTGTTAAAAATTGAGCACCCAATATCTCTTTATCAATCTATATAGGCTCATAATGTTGCTACACCTTGAAAGTCCCCATACTCACAGAGCATTGACTTCGATAAGTATTTTTAAGGGATCATGCAGGAAAGCTAATTTAGGTGATAGGAATGTGTAGTAGATAGAGAATATCCTAGATTAGGAGAAAAGATGACACATTAGCCTTACATGGTGGTGGCTGAAGGCAGAAAAAAAAAACATTGCAGCAAAGAAAGAGCACTAGGTCTGTCTTCTGTCCTAATTGTTTGGCTATTGCTGAACTAAGCAAGCTCCCTTACACAGTTCCTTTTCCTTGATACCGTCTCCCAATTATTAGAATCACCCATTCAGTGAAGTTGCCCAAACTGGAAAACCTGGGCTAATACCATTTGCTGTGTTTGCTTTCATCCCTGTGTAATCAGCCAAATAGTTCCATCAGGTTTCCTCATAAATATGTCTCTGATCTATTGCCTCTGTCTAGTCCTAGTTCCCAACATCAGTCTCTTTTTCTTGGGCCCAAAACACTGCAGCTGTCTAAACTGATCATTCCCACAGCCACCAGAATGGTTCACTTAAAATGAAAGCAAGACCAGATGCTCCCATGCTTGACATTCTTCATTTTTCCTCCTTTTGTGGAATAAAATCTAAGCGCCCTGCTATGGTATGTAAGACCCTCAGTGGTCTGTCCTCTGCCTACTTCCCAGGCTGCCATGGACCCAGGTCTGACTGCCACCGTGGGTGGCCGGGCCCCGGGCCTGACTTCCGCAGCGCTTCTTGGGACCCTAGCCTGGTGTTCAGTCGAGCCTTCGGTTGTTTTGGACATTACAGACCCTGGTTCTTTCTTTATATATAGATGGTTGTTTTTAGGAACATTCTGAATTCATATTATTGGAAAGACTAGAGGCCTGTTCATCACTTTTTAAGATTCTGGTATCTATATAAGGGCCTCTTTTTATGTGGTTCTTGAAAAAGTTCCTCCCTGGAATTCCTTATTTGGAAGCAGTTGAGGTTGGTGAAGTTAGTAATCGTTGCCTTTTACATTTATAATTACTGTCTCTACTGCCTGTGTTCTTATTCCTCTTTCCTGTTAGTGCCTTTTGCTCCTCCGATTCTTAGCCTCCCATCTTTTCTTTCTACTATGCCCTGGGATACTGGCTGGGAAGGTGCCAATGATTTTAGTAGTATGCCACTTCTATGATTTTATTTCATCATTGCTACTCTTAATTTAGAGAAAATAAAACAGTATTGCCAGTGGGTAGACCAAAGCAATCATCTGAGCTAGTGTAAGCTTAGCCTTACTTAAAAAAATAGATGTGAACTAACATAATCTTTGGACATTTATATTAGAAGGGCCATTTGAGAGTTCTCTCTAATAACTGCCATATCTTCACAAATTATTTATAGAGATTTAGGCCTTGCCTAAGATGGCACAATGGATTAGTGGCAGAGTTAGAGTCTGCACTTATATCTTCAGACTCCTCTTTTAAAATTATTTGCATTTATAAATTCCCTTCCATTCAGAATTGACTGTTTAGAATGTGTCCACATTCAATTTTTTGATCCTGGTCAGTGGTACAATCCTAGGGAGCTAAATTGGATGACTCAGTCTCAGACTTGATTATATACCATGTAGCTCTGGGCCTTGAAAAGTAGACCACTATATTGCTCTCTGCCCATATTGGTTCCAGCCACATGGGTAAGCATGTGAAAGATGTCAGGGAGTGAATAGATTATGGGAACATTAAAAGCTATACATATAAAATCTTTCAATGTATTATAAAGGATATGGTCAAGGAAAGAAGGAGAGGTTAATTAATTTCTATAATCAGGGATATCTATCTATAAAAAACCCTAATATGCAAATCAACCAAATGGCAGAACTTCCTGCGAAACAACCAGTCAGTGTGGGGCAGGGCCAGTGAGTGGGCTGCACCAGGTCGCTAGCCAAGGCTGGTGCCAGTGGGGGGCCCCCAATCACCCCACAGATAGGTCCTGATCGCTGTCCAGGCCTAGAGACTCTATCCATATATTGGGGAACAGTCTCTTAGATTTAAAAATTAAAACCTGGCACAGCTACTCTAACACTGAAAAAACAGGAAAAGATAGGGGAAATGGCACTATTGCCTCAGAAGAATCATGTTATGTACTACTTTTATTAACCAGGGCAAAAAAATGTAGCTGCCATACAATAGCAAGATGCCTTTGACCTGTAAGAAAAGTATGGTCACTGGTGCATGCAGCGTCCTGGATTGGGAGTGGGATATCTGACTGCTGGTTTAGGTCTGACATCCCCCGGGGGGTCCTGGATTGTGAGAGGATGCAGGCCGGACAGAGGGACCCCTCCCGCCTGCACAAATTTTGTGCACCAGGCCTCTAGTATTTACATAACTAATTGGTGATAAATTGGACTAGATGATATCTTTTCACTTGAGAATATACCATAAAACCTAACCAATAACTTATTGGATATATTAGTTTTCCTTGCTCTATAATAAATAAGTTTAGCAACTTAAAATAATGTAAATTATTATTTTACAGTAAAAATTTCCCTTTTTTCATCCTAGTTTCTCTTAGTTCATAATTAAACTGAATAAGACAGGCAGATTAATAGAAGAAAAAAAAGCTTAATTTTGTATATACGGGAATGCAGAAATATGAGACTCAAAAAAGTGACCAAAGCAGGCCACTTTTATACATTTTACACAAAGAAACAATTATTTGCGAAGATTTGACAAAATTAAGAGGTTTGTGCTTGAGGTAGCAAATTAATGAAGTAACGGTTTGTTTAAACAGCCTTCTCAGCCTTGAATTCTCCATCTCTGGCAATAAGAATGCCTTCTGGTATGTGGAGGATACTTCCATAGGAGAGATTTCTTTCCTGATTTCAAGGGGAACAAAGAGGGTTAGAATGCCCTTAACCAGCTGTTTCTTAGGTAACTTTTATTCAATAATATAACACAATATACCAAAGTGTTATATTTTGAGGTGGCATATTCTGCCCCCACAACATTTCTGTGAGTTAGGAGTCCATTAGTTCTATTTAAGGTCTTATCCAGTTAATATCAAGGTACTGGCTGGGTCTCCCACCATCTTCATCTAAGGGTTGGACTCCTCTTCAAAGCTTATTCCAGTTGCTGGCAAAATTTAGTTCCTTACAGTCGAGGACAGAGGATCTCTGCTCCCAGAGACTGCCCCTGTCCAAATGCATCATGGCCATGTTTCTTTAAGGCTAGTTGGAGTATCACCCTGAATTTTCCTGTCTCTGCTCTCTAAACTATCTCCCCCCTCCCCTAATTAATAAGAGGATCATCAGAATAGGTTAGTCCCACCTAGAATAAGCTCTTTTAATAAATTTAAAGTAACTCAATTACGGACCTTAATGATATTTGCAAAATATTTTCACTTTTTCCATATAATGTAACCTAGTTACAAGAGTGTTAGCAGGTTCTTTTCCCACTCAAAGGGAGGGCTTTATGTAGAGTGTTCTTGGAGGCCATTTTAGAATTCTGCCTATAACACTGGGGAGCAGGAGAGTGCCATTTCTGTTAAAATATTGAAAAGAGCAAGCATCATGTCCAGAAGAAAATGCTTTTTAATTTCGTTTATAAGCTTTTTTCTGTTTCAACAATTTTTAAATGATATTTTTTTTCTCACTAGGATTGAGATAGCCCCTAATTCGGGAATGGAGAAAAAAGCCATGCAGCCAAATTAGTGCGCCGGGCTCCGTCTGCACAGGGTCAGCTTGTCTTGAGTATTAATAAGGCTTTGGGAATGAGGCTGCGTCAGCTCTGTTTCCAACTCGACTTAAAATAGATAATGAATTATCCTGATAGTTTAAAAAAGTCACATGACTGCTAGATTGTGTTAATAATGAAACAATCTATTTGATTTGAAAATTAGAAATGGTATCACAATATGAATTAAAGAAATAGATTTTACCCCCACCCCCCTACCTCCAAACACCATTCAGTGATTCTGAACATGAATCCTGTTTTAGGACAGTGTCTATATGTGCTGGTACATTTTTCTCTGGCAATAGGCAGATATTTCCTTCCCCCTTTTTCATATCCCCCTATAAAACTACTTTTTCATCCAATTGATCCATGATTTTCTTTATGGGTATATCTGAAGTTAAGTTCTAGCTTAAGGGATTTGCTACTTACTTTTGGTTCCTAGGTGGTTAACTTTTAGTTCTCAACTCTATTGAACACATTTGCTAATAGTAAAAAATGAGTTATTTACCAGTGAGTACTGGCTCAAATGCACACTCTTCATAGCTAAATTGTATTTGCCTAAAAGGTTCAAGTGGATTATTTATTTATATTTATGAAAAGTGCTTAATGACACCATGGGAATACAGAAAAAAAAATCAATGCCAGTTGTAGGTCCTGCAATTTATTTCTATTTGATCTGAATAAATTTTGGAGTGTGTACTTCTCATAAACCTTGCTTACCAGTAGTTTTAGGGTGCAACATCCAAAGGCTTCGTTGAGGAGGTGCATCGTAAGGATTGGTGAGCAGGTCACCCATGCGCGGGGTGAACGCGGCAGCGTGGGGTCATTTCCAAAAGCAGGCGGAGTCAGCTCCTTTTCTCGCCCGTTTAGCTGACGACACATGGATTTCTACATACGGAGCCAGGGGGTCAGCAGATGCCTCACCATCTCTCTCTGAACGCTCCGGTCATATTAATCCATCATCTGTCCATCACTCACCCTTTCTCCGCTCAGGCTGTCCACCTGACTCATCAGAAGGGACTGGACAGAAAAATTGCAAACTTCACTAAGATGTTAGAATGTTCCTTCCACTCCCCAAAACAGTTAGCCTGCTTCATTTTGGGGATTGGTCCAAGTCCTCCTCACAATCAAATGTGAAGGAGCATCTACATTCCATTTACTCAGTACAGCAGGCTGACCTTCAATGTGGATCTTATAAAAATAAACCTTAATGAGGGCCCGCGGAGGCACAGGATTGCTCCAAGGCTGTTTCTAGCAATAGCTCTGCTTTTAGGGCGATTTCCTTCTCATCTAGGTTACAAGCTTTTAGCTTTCTTTTAGTGTACTTTCATGTTCTGAAGCTTGGAGGAGCTGCTGAAAGAAACTCCTTCACTCTTAGAAAAAGACAAAATTTTAACACTTAAAAATGTGTGTATTTCTGGATTTTTAGGTACATGATACTTATTTGGGATCTTAGGTATTTAGCAATGTTTTTTTTTACCAGTTAATTTTACTTTACTGTTATCATTTTTATTCTCATATTTAGCTTTAAAATAGAAATCAAAGCAGGAAGAATAGAATTCAATGTGCTCTCTCCCCTCTAAAATGGAAATATATTTTATTATAAAATATATATTTGGGTACAGCCAAATTATGTTCCAGAAAGTTGGGAACAATTTAGACTCTTACTGACAGTATATTTAAGTATTGGTTTTTATAGCTAAACCATCTTTTACATTTTCACCAATTTCATAGGCATCAACTGAGAACAGCATTTCAAAGGTTCAAAGAAGTGGTAAACCAGAGTACATTCTTAGAAGGTTGAGGTAGAGTTAGAAATAAAGGGTGTGTGGAGGTGACAGGAGATAGTTAAATATGGTAGCAACCAGGTGGTTCTGGGTGATGTGTGGTGTGTGTGCATGTATGATGCTGAACTAAGGATTTGGACCTTATCTGAGGAAATAGAAAAATCATTGAAATGTTTTACAGGGTGAAGTCATGTGATCAGGTATCTCTTTAAGGGTCATTTCAGCAGTTGTTATAAAATGTAATGGAGGAGTTTCCAGATTGGAAGCGGAAAGAGCTCTTAGGAACTATTATTATATCCTAGATTGGAGATAACCTTAACAATAAAGAAGAAAGAAAACAAAAACAAAAAACTCCAACAAGGTAAAAGGAGAATCAGTGGTAGTTAAGGAAATGCCTATTTCTGGCTCTGTCACTAAGCCATTTTGTTTTTCTTAGTTTCTTTAGTCTTTATATTATGTGAGATTCAAAGTGTAAATCTCAAACATATTCTTAGAACATGAATCTGTAGACCCTCACAGCAACACTAAAATCCAATGCTATTTAATCTGAAAAAAAAAAAAACATTCTAAGAAATTAGTTGAGGGCGTTAGTTATTTCTAAAGATCTTGTAGTATATTCAAAAAAGGTATTTTAAAAAAATGCCATGGTAGTAGATTGGTTTTAAAATGGCCTCGATTTCTCACCCCTTCTTGTGATATGACTTTTGAGATTTTATTTTACATCAAAGAGTTGAGTCCATTTCCACACTCCTTTAATCTAAACTGGCCTCACGGCATATTTTGGCCAATTTCATGATATAATGGGGTGCCAGTTCTGAGCCTAGACCTCAAGAAGACCCTGCTACACAGGTTGGTTTGCTGCACAGGATGAGCCCCACTCAAATCAGTAGAATCACCCAGACAAACTATAGACTCTTGAGCACAAATGATTCTTGTTGTGCTTTACGTCACTGAGGTTTTGTGGTTATTTATTATTCCTACCTGACAGATTACTTGTAAAGATAAATTAGAATAAAAGTTATAATCATGTCAAACTCTCATGATTTTGGAAAACATTGGCAAATCCAACAGCATATCATGAAGTGAACTCAAAATGTTTTGTCTGCTTCTAACTCTAGGTCATAGGTTTCTGGCATCTAAGTGATTGAATATATTCGATATTTCCTTTGCAATAAAAATCATGATTATCACTCAGTATCCTTGAAAACATTGCAAAATAATTTGAAACATTCCCCTTTTAAAAAGGTAATTTAATTTGCAAATCTGAAACATAACATTCTGAAATTGAGGTTGCAACCTGAAATGCCTGTGGAGGCATTGCAACATCATTATCTGACTCATGCTTGGTGTAAAATACTAGGTAGTCGGGGAGAATCGGCAGAGTGAAGGACACATTTCCAATCCAAATGCATTAAATTCAATTTTTTAAGAACACAGTGCCAGCCAAGCACAGCACATGCAAAGGGTCAGTTCAGTTTATAGGTTGCCAGTTTACCGCCTGTATTTCCAAAATTTTGATTTCTGACCCGTGTTCAAGCGTTGCTTCCAGCTATTATCTTTAATAGCTCTGAAGCTGAATTTTGTGACTGTAAAAAAATGAAGGATGAGGTGTTTTATGTCCTGTACCTCCCCCGCCAGCTTTCCAATAGTAATCAGTACACATTAGATTGGTTCCAGCACCTTTCCTTTTTATTACCCATCCCCATGTACAGTAATAGGACCAATCTAAGTCTTCTGGAAAAGGAAGTAAAACGTCCCCATTCTGGAAGATCTGTCTGCAGCTCGTACCTGGAAGGAGTTATTGTAGCTGTGGTGTACTTAAAGTTCATTTCCCTTTTGGTGTGAAGGAGAGGTTCACAGAGGCACCGACCTGGCACAAACTTGAAATGTTTTATCGCCAGCTGTCACAGCCCACCCTGAGGTGGATCTTGTAAGCAGATGCTAAGAACTGGCTCTTCATGTTTTTCACACACACAGTTTCAGGTTAGCTGCAGGGCATAGTTCTCCTTGAATATTAGAAGTCAAAACAAACTCTCATTAAAATATCCCTGTCCTCTTGAGCATGGTTCAGAGATTCAGAGATTGTATACCCAGCTTATTTAGAGAAAATTCATTAACTATATATTTCAGAGTCTTTGCCATCATTTGATTTTCTCTATTGCTCTCCTTACCCCCTACATACATCCCTGCATGCATGTGCCTACACACAAGTCTGACAGCAGGAGAGGTTTACAGAAAGGATAAAAATTCAAACTGCATTCCTTAGGACATACTTTCAGAGATATAAAGTAGAAAGATGGAGAAAATGCTGCAAGAAGAAAATAATGTAGCAGTTATAATAGTAGTAATTGTAAACTGAAGAGAGGAAAATAAGTAGCCACAACATCTACTGACCTAAGTGAAGAAAGAACATGAAGGGGTGCTTGTTTTCAGATGCCCCCATGCCTTCTCACAATTCGCAGAGAAAGGATGTTATTTGGTCTTTAATAGCCAGTCAGTAAATACTTGTTAAATGATTGACATGGTTGGCAACCTGTCACAGAATTCAGATATAATTTCTCTAAACTTTATGAACCCCAATATGAGGAACTCTTTTACTCTTTACACTAGTCATATTTTAATTTAGTTATCTCCTTTTGTTAAAGACCCCTTGAATGTCCTGGTTGATTATCAAGTGATTTATTTATTTATTCATTTCAAATAATATTAATTGAGTATCTTAGGCCTGGTTCTGTGCAGTGCGGTATAGGAATAATCAAGAGTCATGTTTCCATTGTCAGGGAACTTATGTTCTAGATAGGAGAAGCAGATCATTTGAAAAATCATTAATAAATACAAATAATTAAACAGAATAATTTCAGATTGTGATACATGTTTTAAATAAAGGAAATAAAGAAGGTAATATAAAAAAAGAGTAAAAGAATTGAAATCAGGATGAGTTAGCTAATCCACAATGAAATAAGGCCTTCTTGAATAGAGTAATATAAGGTTTGGCAAAGTAGTGAGTACAGTTGTGAGTACTCAAAACACACTTTCTTCTATTATTATTATTAATTAATTAATTGTTGTATTACTTATTATTAATTTACTTTTGCCCACCCCTATATTTTTATAGTCATTCAATACTTAAGAATAAACCATCCAGAGATCAATTTTTAGTAATGGCAGACTAATTTGTTTCCTACCAACCCTTCACAGAGAACAATAATAAAGCTGGAATAAATGAAACAATATATTTGATATCTTCAGACAGATATCAGAGTAATAAGGATGTGTAAGGAAATATGGAGAAATAAATCCAACATTTGACAACAGTTTTCCCCATGAGGCATTTGCTGATTCAAAAGTGGCTGTTGAGAAACTGAAGTGAAAACCTTGGCTTAGAGAATAAGTTGAGCAGAGATGTTAGCAGTCTCTGGATGCTGGGAGATAAAAATGAAAGTTTGGGGCTCTCTAAGGAGAAGAGGCCCTGGTAAATGCCTAAAGTTTTTAGTTAGAACTTCAGTTGGGCTGATCACTAGAAAAAAGGGTGTACTGGTAAGAAACCAGCCCTCAAAATGATGGAGGCCCTGTTTGAATTAGCTCAAGGCCTGATTAGATTATGGTGATCTCTCTCTGGATGCTGGGAGATAAAAATGAAAGTTTGGGGCTCTCTAAGGAGAAGAGGCCCTGGTAAATGCCTAAAGTTTTTAGTTAGAACTTCAGTTGGGCTGATCACTAGAAAAAAGGGTGTACTGGTAAGAAACCAGCCCTCAAAATGATGGAGGCCCTGTTTGAATTAGTTCAAGACCTGATTAGATTATGGTGATCTCTCCCTGCCTGGCCTAGTTGCCTGTCAAGAGCTATTATAAATCTCTCTGGTGGAAGATAATATCATTCAGAACTTCCATAGTATTTTTAACTCAATCTAAAGTAACTAGATGTATAAAGAGATAAGAACTGAATGAAAGCCAAGAGAGAAAAAACCCTGGACAACAGAAAATTCAGATATTAAAATTATGACATTATCAGACTTAGAATTTAAACTAATATGATTATATGCTTTGTTAGTTAAATATAAAGATGAGAATTTTGATAGAGAATTGGAAAGTATAGTAAAAGGAATAAATAGAATTTCTAGAAAAGACAGTACATGAAATTAAGAATTCAATGAATGGTTTAGCATCTGATGAATCACAACTAAAGAGAAAATTGGTGAACTAGAAGAAAATATCCAGACTAAAGCACAGAAAGGTAAAAGAATGTATAAAACACAGCAAGAACATATATGGCATATGGGACATGGTGAACAGTTTCAATATGTGTAATTAATGTTCCAGAATGAGCAAAGAGAGACAGGATGTGGCCGAAACTACATTTGAAGAGATAGTGACTAAAAACTATTTTAAACCCCATTTTGGAAGCTTCTGCCAACCAGAAGGAGGTTGAATGTAGGTGCGACATAATTAAAACGCTGAAAACCGATATAATAAGCTGTTAGAGAAAACAGCATATTGTCAACAGATCAATAATTAGACTAACAACAGACTAACTTTTTTCAAAGCACCAAAAGAAGATAACTTCCAGTTTATAATTCTATACCCAATGGAAATATTCTTTAAACATTAAGGCAAATTAGAGTTTTTAAATAAAAAAGAGAAAAAAGTTGTCACGAGCAAACCTAAGCTAAAGAAATGCTAACGGGTATTTTTAAGCAAAAGAAATGATCATAGATGGAAACATAAAGCCGAAGGAGGGAATGAAGAACACTGGAGAGGAAAATATGTGTGTATGAATATTGATGAGACCAAACAATATTGGTTTTGAAAGCACAAACGAAATAATGTATTTCTTGTGCAGTTTAATTATTTTGTATTATCTATATACTAGAAGCCTGATGCATGAAATCTGTGCAAGAGCAGGCCTTTGCAGCCTCAGCGGCTGCCTTGATCCCTCACTTGCAGCCGTGGCAGCTGCCTTGATCCCATGGCTGCAGCCTTGGCTTCATCGGAAGGTCATCCAGAAGGACATCCAGATGGTCATTCTGCTGTTCGGCTGTTCAGTCGATTTGCATATTATGCTTTTATTATATATATCTATATTATAAAACCCAGTATCTCTAACTGGGACTGTATGCACTGTGAGGCAAGTGCAGGTGGGCGGGGCCATGCGATTTCCCAAGGTGGGCCTCATTGTATACATATACCATGTGTGTACGAATATCTGTTCTAGTTACTCTGGATGCATAACAAATTACCCCAACCTTTGTCAGTTAAAATGATTACACTATGTCTTTTGCTCACAGTTTGGGCAGGGGTTGATAGAGATAGGTTATTCCAACTTAACTTGGAGTCAGCATGAGTGGCTCAAAGGCTGGGAACTAGAATCATTGGGAGGCTTGATCCCATGCCTGGCAGTTGATGCTAGCTGTTGGCTGAGACCTTTGCTGGGAATCTTTCTTTCTTTCTTTCTTTCTTTCTTTCTTTCTTTCTTTCTTTCTTTCTTTCTTT
>NW_006300376.1:6536675-6538098 GCF_000327345.1 Myotis davidii | reverse complement strand
TGCTCTCTCTCTCTCTCTCTCTCTCTCTCTCTCTCTCTCTCTCTCTCACACACACACACACACACACACACACACACACACACACACACAGTAATGTGATATTCAACGTGTTCAAGAGACAGCGAAGAGCTGTGGGTCTGGATGAGGGACACTGGTGAGAAACTGTAAGCACTAGGCAGGAGAGGCAGGTAGGAGAGCTTCACGTTTCAGTCAGTGAGATAGGGTTGCGGCAGATCCTGAATGATATGCTGGTTTGAGTACCTCCATTTGTGTAAGTATTTTCTACATAAAGATCTCCACAAAGAGGAGATAATGTATTAGATTTAGGGATATTCTCTTTCTGAACATATGGTAAAACCTAATCATTAATTTTAATCATCATGGACATCCTGATTTCTGAAATTTAAAGATAATTTTAGCCTTAGCTGGTTTGGCTCAGTAGATGGAGCATCAGCCTGCAGACTGAAGGGTCCTGGGTTAGATTCCAGTCAAGGGCATGTACCTTGGTTGCAGGCTACATCCCCGACCCTGGTGGGGCACATGCGGGAGGCAACCAATCGATGTGTCTCTGTCACAACGTTGTTTCTTTGTGTTTCTCTCCCTCCCTTCCACTTTCTCTGAAAATCAATAGAAAAATGTCCTCAGGTGAGGATTAATAAAAAGAAGAAAACATAACATTTAAGAATAATAAAGAAATTTTCTGAGTGCACTACATTGGTGAATAACCTAGTCCTTTATTACATTAGGCATGTGCATCTTCACATATCAAACACATTTTGCAGTCATTGCTGCAGTCTCAGAGGATCAGGCACGATATGCTAAGGATTTGTAGGTAACCCGATCTGAACAAAAACCATGGGAGATTACTGACAACTTGCTTTTAGCAACATTTTTCACTGTTGTTTAATTTTAATAAGCCAGTCTAAATAAAAAATGGCTAATGAAATCTTACTGAGGACAGTCTCTTTTCCTCCCCACTCTCCTCCCTCCCCTCACTCTTCAGGCAAGCTGATCTCACAGTTGGAGAGATAAGACCACACTGTATTCACCATAAGTGGACTTGAAATGTCAGTGTGGGACAAAAGAAAAAAAAAACTGGAACAAAAAGAAGAAAGTAGTTTTTCCTTCCACAGAATCTAACTGTGTAGCCTTTAATTGGATTATTAAACCCAGAGAAAAAGGCCCTTTAGCAGCGTTCAAAGTGCACTGATAGACACACTTTGCAATTGTTCTGCTTAAGTGCCTTGCCTTAATGGCTTTAATAATAAATTCAGTTTTCTGGTGGAGATAAATTCCTTCAGAAAGTTTCTCCAATCCACATAAATGCAGAATTACTGGAGGGCCCCGATGCCACAATTTGTTTCACAAACCCAAAAGAATATGGTTTTTTTTTTTTCTTTCTCACCTACTCTTTATTTTTTAA
>NW_006300376.1:6525899-6536617 GCF_000327345.1 Myotis davidii | reverse complement strand
ACATGCCCTTGACCGGAATCGAACCTGGGACCCTTCAGTCCGCAGGCTGACGCTCTATCCACTGAGCCAAACCGACTTCGGCCCCCCTTTATCTTTTTCTACTGCCCCCACAAACCCTTCTCTCTAGCAATCACCATAATGTGTCTGTGTCCATGAGTCTTTTTTTTCTTTGCTTACTCCCTTCACCCTTCTCATCCCTCCTCCACCCCCCTCCCCTCTGATAGCTGTCAGTCTGTTCTCTGTGTCCACGAGTCTGTCTCCACTCTGTTAGTTTATTATGTTTATTAGATCCCACATATAAGTGAAATCACATGGCACTTGTCTTTCTCTGACTGGCTTATTTCACTTACCATAATACCCTCCAGGTCCATTCCTGTTTTCCAAAAGGTCAGATTAGGTAAGATTTCTTGCTTTTTTGTAGTTCAGTAGTATCCATAGTGTAAATGGACCACAGCTTTTTTTATTCACTCGTCTACTGATGGGCACTTGGGCTGATTCCAAATCTTGGCTATTGTAAATAATGCTGCAATGAACATAGGGTTGGATATACTCTTTCCAGTTAGAGTTTTGGATTTCTTTGGATATATTCCCAGAAGTGGAATTGCTGGGTCATGCAGCAGTTCCATTCTTGATTTTTTTAGGTAACTCCAAAGAGTGTATTCTGTAGGGTATTTGGTGTTAGAGCAAGATAACCTTCCTCTTATCTGGAGACCCCATGTTGTGGGGGGAGGGGTGTCCCTCTAGCCTTTCTTCTGCCTGGAATCTCCGTTTCTAACCAAGAGAAGGCCTATTCCAAGGAACCTAGTCACCCTGTCAGACCCACCACAGGGCACAGTGAGTTCTCAGATTTCCCAAGTTAGTCCCTCTTTGCTCTGCGGCGCCACAGCAAGTAACTTTCAGAGAACTTTTTCCTTGTTTTGTAATTCATTGTTATTCTTTACCGAGGCTGTGGGCTCCTTAAGAACAGAGGCTGTTGCTTGTCTTCCCTTCTTCTCTTGTAGCGGCAGCTTGGTCCGTGGTGTGTTCTTTGTGCCATCTACTCTTTATTTTCCTATTTTGTCAGCGTGCGTGTGTTTCTTTCTGCCTCAATTTCATCATCTGTTTATCATTTTTGGGTATAGTTTCCTTGTGTACCACCTCAACCTATTTACACATTAAGGTAAAATACAAATAAAGTTAAAGTGGCTCATTATGTTTTTGTTGAAAAAATTTTAATAATTTACAGCATAAGACCATATTCAAAGAAAAATAATAGATGTTATATTCTAAGCAAATTTCTTTATTTCTATTCTAAGTAGATAATAAAGTTGCTTTTTTCCAAATAAGAATCAGTATTTGTTATCATTTTGATTGTGTACTTTTTATTTTATTCATATGAATAAAAGAATTGTTCCTGTGAGATCTTTTATCATTTAGTCTTTATAATTCTCATAAAATAAGGTGAGTCAATATACTAGTACAGATATTGGTGCCCCAGAGGCAGAAGCCTATAAATAACCTATCAATTTGTCCTTTTTTTACTTTAAATGTGATGCACAATGCATCTTTCATGGCTGGAATGCAACATCAAATAATTTTTGCTGTCATACTATACTTATTCATTTGTTTGAACTACTTGTGTTGCAAGTAAGTTGAATAATGTTAAACTCACCAATTCCCCTAATTGTGACAGGAAATAAAATAACATATGCTTTATTGTGATGGGGTAATCCAGGATAATTTTTTTTTATCAACACATCCACTGCAAAAATAATGATTTCAGTTATAGTACTTATTTTGACTGCTTTTGTTTATAATGAATCATGACATTTTGCTCAGTCAGATAATTAATCTGTAGTTTTCCTTAACACTCATTGCAACTCTATGAATTATGTTATAGCTAAGAAGAGATGTGTAACAAAACTCATGGCACGTGGGATGATATGTAGTAACTGCATGTTCGAGTCAAGGCCATCCGCTCAGCAGGCTTCCTTCATCACTTGGTTAGTGCCCTTACTGCTAAATTAAACTGAATGTGTGTAATTTGTTTCTTAAATATTTTCTGTCACTTGTGGAATATTTTAGGAGTGAACTTGCTGGCTGTGCACTTTTTCAGCTTTAGTACAAACTGACTTTCAAACAAGTTGAATCAATGTACCTCCCACCAGCATTGTATGAGAATTTTGGTCTTTCACACATCATTGACACACTTGGTGTATTTTTTCTTCATTTTTTTCCTTTCTGGGGATCCATAGTGGTATCTTATTATGGTTTCAATTGGTATTTTTTAAAATAGAGGAACAGTATAGTAATATGAATTGAATTGGGGACAGGATATTTTGGGTATAGATTTAACAGGACTTGGAACTTGGACATGAGAGGTTGATATTAGAATAATTGAGGTTGAAGGGCAGGATAGCTGACATGATGACAATGGCATTTTTAAGGAGAGGGACATAGCCAAAGAAAAGGGTTTTGGGGAGAAGATGATGAAGACACTTGAGTTTGATATATATTTAATTCTTTACATGGGATTAGCATAGTTTTAGATTTCTTGCAAGATTACCATTCCCAGATCATTAAAAACATAGTTGTTTTTTATAAAGGGCAAGTTTAACTCATACTAGCCATTCTGTAATAATAGTAAATCATAGTATGCTTTGAAAAAGCCGCCACTATGTTCATTTTAAGAAAAAAATTTTATTTACACAAGTATGGATCCTTAAATAGTAGAGGAATTTTAAGTAATATACTGACATATTGGCTTTAGATATAAAAATTGAATTTGGTACCTTCCTCCTTCCCCCCCAAAACAATTTATTCCTATATACGACTTTTGTGTTTTAGTAACTAGGAAGATCCGCCCATGATAAAGATCTACTCTCTGAGGTATGGCTAGTTCCAAGATCTTGAAAATAGACATTTTCCCCCTACATTTGAATACTATTAGGTTAAAGAATTAAATTTAGAAATAAGTTGTGGTCCTTGTTGTTGAAAATTTTACTGGAAATTTGTCTGGAAGGTTAGAGGGTGTTTGGCTTTGTTCTTTTGTTTACCTTTTGAGTTCATACTAATACTTCCAGGCTGAATTAGTTGGGGTTGTGAGGAGGTTATAACTGGGTAACACCCCTCCCCCCAAATCCTTAGAGCATATTGCACTAAAGCAGTGGTTCTCAACCTTCTGGCCCTTTAAATGCAGTTACTCATGTTGTGACCCAATCATAAAATTTATTTTCGTTGCTACTTCATAACTGTAATGTTGCTACTGTTATGAATCATAATGTAAATATCTGATATGCAGGTTGGTCTTAGGAGACCCCTGTGAAAGGGTCGTTCGAGCGCCAAAGGGGTCGCGACCACAGGTTGAGAACCGCTGCACTAAAGGGTTATTTCTCTCTCATCATAGACCAGGGGTTTTACTTCATGTAGCTGAGACTTTTGAGATCACCAGGGAAAATGGATTAAGTGCTTGGTGTCTGGGAGCATTTACACCTCTTTAGAAAGATTCAGTCAACAACAGCTATGGAGTGTCCCCTTTCATTATTTAGTCATGGGAATAACTAATAAGAAATAATAGTTATTATTTAAGACGTATCACTTCTTTTTGGGAATGTATGCCCATAAAATCAGCTACTATTTAGAACAAGAAGGCAATGTTCTCACTTGGTGATAGTTACCAAGATGGCTTCAAGTTCCCCTTAACCTAGCTAAATTTTACACAGCTTTCTTCCTGACTCTAGGCTCCTCACTTTAGACAACTTATAGTTTTTTTCCCTCTGTCTCTTTGGGATGTACATCTTCTACAACTCAGGGTTGCCTGTCTCTAGGGATTGGAAGGCATCCTTCCGAAATGAAATAATAAATGACAGCGAAGAAGATCTGACTTTGGATGGTGTGTACACAATGCAATATACAGATGATGTGTCATAGAATTGTACACTTAAAAACCTATATAATCTTGTTAACCAAATGTCAGCCCAGTACATTTAATTTTTAAAAATATATTTTAAAAAAAGACAGTGCCCTACATCTCAATCTTTGTGGAAGGTAGGAGACTAACTCCTGTAAGTACCAAGTACAAACACAGATGGCCTAATCACCTCTGATATTCTTCAGGACTTTGTTCAACCAGCTAAACCCAACACTTAAAATTCTCATGCCTTTTGTTTCATGGGAGTTGAATTCAGTGTCTCACCCATTATGCATTAGTTTTAAATAAAGTCTTTCTTGCCTTTTTTACTCCTCCCAGTGCAATTTTTCTTTGTCAAGAGAAACCAATATGTAATTCAGAATACAATTTTCAAATGTAAGTGCTTTTTAGTCACTGTCCTAATTATCCTATAAACATTCTTATGGTGGGGTTTAGTATTTTGTGTATATTTTCTTTTTTTCTAAGAATTTTAAAATTTAAAATCATAGAAAAACACAACTTTTAAACAACAGTGGGTATTTCTTTTGAAAACATTGAGCACCATCTGTAAGTATTTTTTAAATGTTAATTTTCCTTCTCTTAGTATTACAACTCAATTCTAAAGAGATTTTCAAAGTGTGGACAAAGCTTTAATCAAAAAGGTGTTCAAATTAAGATTTTATTTATAAAAGCTAAGTTAATATTCATCCATTCCATGGGGAAATACTGATGATATGATGTTAAATAATAAGGTAAGAATTAAATGGCATAATCAGTACCAGATTGTAAACAGTGGCTATCTTTGGTTGGTTTATTATCGGTGATTTTTATTTTATTTTTATATTTTTCTGTATTTTAAAATTTAAAACCCTACTTTAAAAAAATATTATTTTAAAATGTCACCATAAAAATATTTCACTGACTGTCCTGACTTTCTAAGAGGAAAATAACCAAGAACTTTGCTTTCTGGGATCACTGGAAGTGTTTTATTATTTGTTTTTAATTTCTCTTAGGATAAATACTTTTCCAACTTCATAGGTGAAATGTTTCTCTACATTAATATTTATAAACTTTAGTGTTAGTTATAATTATCTACTTTTAAATTTTATATTCTGAGATTTTGAATTATTGAATTATTAGAGCTTTTTAAAATGTAATAAATTATTATTTGTATGAGTTAGATTTTACTTTGGGGAAAACTACTCTTTTAGTGACTCCAGAATGAACAATGCTCATCATTCGGAAGATTTTTATTGTTATATTTGTTTTTTATGGTGCAGCATCACATTCCCAAGGTGCTAAGGCCTGAGTATTTTGCCATAAAGTAATTACATATAAATTCTGATTACACACAGAGCAAGTCGCAAGCTTCCTCCACAGTCTCAGTGGGTTTATGCCCTTGACTTCTTCTTCTATGTCTGCGGTAACATTGTCCGATAGTCTAGGCCCCTTTCTTTCACAGCCTTCCTCAGCGAGGCAAGGTTGTTGACTGGCAGATTAGCTTGTTCTGATTTAAAAGGGTTGGTCTCTGGACCTGGAATGTGGCTCTCTCACTATTTGTAAGGACTGTGGCTTGGCAAAGAGGCGAACTAACCAGCACAAATAGAGTGCTTAATCTTCATTTGTCAGAGCGGTGGGTGCTCTGCTTCTTCAATTTATACAAAGAAAGTTAAACACATTTCTGCAAGATTCAATTCTACAAATTTTCTATTTTTAAGTTGTGCAAATAAATTTTTATAGTTTAGTCAGTAAGAACGATAAATAAGAAAAACAATTCAATGTTTACTTGAATCTGCTGTGGAATAACATTATTTGCCTTATGTATTATTTTTGTTCCAATTTATCTATAGTAATTACTGAGATATTACAAGATGGTCATATTAAAGTTTGTAATGAATGAAAATTAAGGATATGAAAAGTCTATGTTTTAATTAGATTTAAAGAAATTTTCTAAAAACATGTAACATTAATTCACACCTTAAAGAAGTAAAGACTAAATTCTGTCCATTAGTAAATATGCAGTTATTATACCTGTATTTGATTAAAAACTGTCATGTGTTTTTTAGATAGCTGGGTTTTTCAATTTCACTGTGAATTCCCAAAAGTGATCCTAAAAAAGCTTTTGAGTTTGAAACTACTATGTACTCTTTTTTATCTGATTAGTATAAATTTATTTTTTTTGATAAGTGATTTAATTATTTTTATCCCGGGTGACATTACTGAGGTAGTTAGATCATAGAATAATGCCTTATCGAAATCGCTTAGGTCAGATTTCAGTGTTAGAAACCAATGACCATTTGCTGAGGGCCCCCTAAGTGCACATTGCTATCCTCCTTTAAAAGAATCGGGGGGCTTTGATGCCTGACAGTACCAAAGAAAGAGGAGGCATACCCCCTAAGCTTGAGAAATATAGGTTCTTCTCAAAAGAGCTGTTCTACCTAATAAACTGAAAGATTATATAAAGGGGGTAACTCAGTTTAGCAGGAAGAAAGCAGGGCCAAAGTATTTCTTTTTTATAAAATAGTATTCTGCTTTATTACTTGTATCACTTAGGGGGCTGGCAGGAAACAAATGGCACACTTCACTCTGGTAATTAGGCTCACTTAATGAATGGACTATTTGTAATGTGTGGGCAGGATCAGGTAAATCAGGGAGGCCAACAGCTGCAGGGGATCTATAAATTCAAAGTGGCAAGCAGAAAAAGTGGTTACAGAATCCTGAGAGAGCTGTAGCTGAAGGAGAGAAGGACCAGGCAGGAGCTGTGGCAGAGAGGGGACCAGGGAATGCAATGCATACCCTCATCTCTCTTCCCTTCAATCACCTGACCAGCTACTGCTGCTTCTCATTAGTCAAACTCAAGCAGAATCCAGAAGGCAAGGCACGGAGGTCAGCTTGCCAGGCACAGAACATGATGGAGAAGGACCAAGAATATATGTGCAAGGAAAATGGAGGAGATTCAGCACCCTGTTTGGGATTTGACCATACATTTTGAGGTAGTACACATGTAGCATGTGTTTTTAGTAAATCCATGAAGTAAATAAGGTGAACTTGACACGATTAGCACATTTGACATGCAAATGAGCTAATACTAATTTGCCAAAACAATATTGGAACTATTTTAGAGTAATACCTTTAAGACAACTAAGTTGTATTTTACACACCCAATAGAATAGTACATGATTCACTAGTGAGCCTCAGTTTTCACGAGTCAGTGTGAATTTTAGCCTAAGAATCATAACATCTTGGGGGTAGACTAATGCCAAGCTCCTCAGATTCATTGGGACAGGGTTAGGTAAACTAAGTTATGCTAACACCAGGTAAGTTAGGGGTTATAGGTACATGTTTTATGCCACTCTTTTGTACCATTTCCAAGGTCAATAGCATTGTTTGCCATGCCTTAATCACTATGGAGTATTGTGTAGAAAATTCATTTCGTTTGGCTCATGTACACGTAACTAATGGCAAATTAAGTTGCACGTGGCAAAAAAATGATAAAACAAAGGAGGAAATCTTAGATTATAGAAACGAGTTGGCTATTTTCAAGAGAACTAGAGTAATACAATTACAATGTTTTCTTTAATTAAATACATTCCTTCTGTAATTTAATTTTAGTACTTCAAATTAAATGTTACTTAGTAACCATTAATTTATAGCAGCAAATGGATATTTCATTAACTGTTATGTTTTCAATATGAATAATAATTTGATTAGTAAAAGTTCATAAAATAAAGAATTATTGAGGCAACACTTAAAGCAAGATTCAGGAGAAAATACGAATCAGAAACTGTTGAATTTCTCTGAACAAGTTGATTTATCTGAATAGGAAAACATAGCACATGCCATGCAGATATTCCCGGGAAATGTACTTACTGCACATGTAATATGTTAAATTATGAACCTTCTTTTTGGTTTATGGAATCTAGTGGTATAAAACACTTTAAAATTCTACTTTAAAGTATCAAAAGCATAATTTTGTATCTTTAGAGTTAATGGTAATTTTTTTTTCTTTTTGCCTTAAATCCAAGAGGATTCTTCTATTTGGATTCCTCTTCACTTTTCTTTGAGTGCAACCAATTTATTTCTCTGTAGTTAATTCTGAACATATTTTTCTAGCTTCTTGCTTTGATTTTAGTCATAAATAACTAAATTAATGATGAATTTTTGAATCAATCATTTTTATATTTAATTTCTTGTGAACTAGTCACTATTATAATCTATCTACACGCATTTATAGATGAAACTGCAGCACCTTCTCTTCTCTGACTTGGCTTTCTATGTCCTCCTTTCCTTCTCCTAGCTACATGATTAAATTCAGATACGTTAAGAGAAATTTTAATGTGCAACTTCAAACTATTAAAATTAATAAAGTAAAATGTGGTAAGCTAAACCACCATAACATTTCTACTTTACCTTTCAAAACCCAACTTCATTCATTAAACTGCTTCTATGTAATCGGTGACTTTTTACCCAGCTCAGTCCTGATTCATTCATGTGTTTTGTAAACATCTGTTGAGAACCCACTACCTACTGAAAACTGAGCAAAGCCCTGGGAATTCAAAGAGGAATTAGATGTAGTTCTGCCCTCAGTGTCTAATGGTGGAGTTAGACATGCAAGCAAATAATTACAAGGGCATGTTTTCAGAGCCCTATCAGAGCAAGAACAAGAAACAAAGAGGTAAGATAAGGAACGTGGAGGGGTGAAATGAGATCAATTCTCACTGGAGAGCCCAGAGAAGAGTACGTTACAAAGCGGTCATAGGTGACCTCTGAAAATGGTTGTCTATTTACAAGACTCAGAAAACCCCACAAAATCACGCAAAGCAAGAGGCGCAAATCTTCCTGTTTGCTTTAAGAACACTCCTGAAACTGCCCAGCCATCAAGGGTATGCATAGTGGAAAAGCCACCAAGTCTGAAGGTTGGCACTTTAAAGAAGCAGTGTGTGCCATTCCGTCTTTGCAATGGTGGAGTTGGTAGGTGTGCCCAGGTGAAGCAGTGGGGCTGGACACAGGGTCAGTGGCCCAAAAAAGAGGCCTGAATTTTTGCTGCAGTGCTTAAAAACGCAGAGAGCAATGCTGAACTCGAGGCTTTAGTTGTAGACTCTGTGGTCATTGCGCACACTCAGATGATGCGGCACAGAACCTACAGAGCTCAGGGCGGACTAACCCATACATGAGCTCTCCCTGCCACATGGAGATGATCCTTACTGAAAAGGAGCAGATTGTTCCTAAACTAGAAGAGAAGGTTGTACAGAAGAAAAAGATATCCCACAAGAAACTGAAGAAACGAAAACTTATAGCCCGGGAGTAAATTCAGCATAAAATAAATCTCCTAAAAGTAAAAGCAGAAAAGAAAAAAAGAGTACTTGAAAGAATTCAAAATGGGTCTCAAACCTGAGTGTGTGTGTGTGTGTGTGTGTGTATGTACGTATGTGTATATGCATGCGTGTGTGCATATGTGTGTATTTTGGATTTCTTAAGGATTCCTGGACCTTTCTTTTCATTTTCTTAGGGATTAACATCCTAATTAATAGGATAATTATATTTACAGTTATACTCTTGTATAGGACTTAATAGGAATGGGGCATATTATTTAGTGAAAATATGTCTGATGTGATAGAGAAGTTGTATTTTCCTACTCCTGGTTGGCCTGAGTACATTTATGATGGGTGTGTGTCCCGCTACTTTTCCTCTAGCTCATTTAATGAGGGTGTGATATGTAGGGCTGGTTTATGTCATCTTTGAGTAGCCTTGGGAGACTTTTTACTTGATTATACACAAAAGAGAGATTAATACATTTAGGTAAAGAAAAAACTCTCAGAGAAATGATACATTTGTCAGGAAATGAAAATCATTTTTATTCTGCTGAGAGAAAAGGTACTTTTGTTTATAAGGTGATTTAATTTTAAAAAAATTTAATTATACCTTTTAATATAAAGCTTTAGATTCTAAAAACATAATAGTAATTACAATAGACACTATTGAATTCTTTTCTTACATAGATATTTCTACTCAATTTAAGAACTCATTTAACAATGAGGCTTAATATTACATTTATTTGCTACCTTACATGTATCTTAACCAGATAAAAGAATTTGCTATTTTGTAGCAATAGCTTGGGTTTCTTTTTTGTGCAGCATTAAGATGCTGGTAGCAACTTTTCACCCTTTGCTGGCTAGTTTTGCCTAGTGACAGAATAATTTACTACACTTGCTAAGAGTAGTCAGAAACTAGAATTACTCTGGAGAAAAAGAAATTCTTTAAATTCAAATTGCTGTATTATATTTCAAGCAAATTGTATTAGCTTTTTCAAAGAACCTTATTAAGTTCCATTAGCAGCCTTGCCATCATCCCCATGAGGTAGTAGCTTCTCACTCTATGGATAAAAAAGTGAAGTTCAATGATTTGCTCAGAGTCCAAGGAAATGGCTATGTGAGTCTTGATATTGAGAAAAAGTATTATTTCTTAGAAAAGCTTTTAGGGCTTTTACTCAAATCACTGGTCCAGACCTGCTCCATCTTCCTGCAGCCAGAACATTGCTCAGATCTCTACATGATTAATCTCAAAACTCTTTCAAGCAATTGATATACCAACAAAAACCTAAAATGACCCATTACCCAGCATATTTGAAAGAGATTGTGAAGTGTTTCCCATTTATCATATAAATATTTGAGGAGGCATTGGATGGCATCTCAAGGTTAACTATACCAATATGCTCATAAACCAGTATTTGACATCCGACATAAGTATCAAAATAAAGAAAAACCTACAGTTATCTACTGCCATTTAAGCATTCAAGACACTCAAGGATTTATGTTTCCCAAGAACTAGT
>NW_006300376.1:6510180-6525853 GCF_000327345.1 Myotis davidii | reverse complement strand
ACTTTCTGCCTGTAAATAGACATGTGCATTTACAGGCACATGTTAAAAATTTTTAAATCATTTTTAAATTTTAAATGATAATTGACATATATTAGTTTCAGTTATACACTCCAGTGATTAGGTATTATATAAATTACTAAGTTTCATACCCATCTGATACCACATGTGGCTATTAGAATATTAACTATATTCCCTATGCTGTACTTTACATTCCCATGACTATTCCGTTACTACCAATTTGTACTTCTTAATAACCTCTTCACCTTTTTCATCCAATCCCTCAACCCCTTTCCCATCTGGCAAGTGTCATAATATTCACTGTATCTTTGAGTCTGTTTCTGTTCTGCTTATTTGTTTATGTTAATTTAGGCTCAATTGTTGATAGATATGTATTTATTGCCATTTTATTGTTCATATTTTTAATCTTTTTTTCTGTTTCTTCTTAAATCAAACCCTTTAACATTTCATGTAATACTGGTTTGGTGGTGATGAACTCCTTAACTTTTTCTTGTCAAAGAAGCACTTTATATGTCCTTTGATTCTAAGTGATAGCTTTGCTGGATTGGGTAATCTTGGTTGTAGTTCCTTGCTTTTGAAAACATCATTTTGAATATTTCTTGCCTGCAAAGCTTCTGTTGAGAAATCAGCTGACAGTCTTATGGGAGCTCCCTTGTAGGTAACTAACTGCTTCTCTCTTGCTACTTCTAAGATTCTCTGTCTTTAAACTTTTGCATTTTAATTATGATATTCTTGGGGTTCATCTTGTTTGGGACTCTGTACTTCCTGGATTTATAAGTCTATTTCCTTAACCAGATTAGGGAAGTTTTCTATCATTTTTAAAAATGGATTTTCAATTTTTTGCAATCTCTCTTCTTCCATCACCACCATGATGCCAATGTTGGTATACTTGAAGTTGTCCTAGAGGCATCTTACACGATCTCATTTTTTGGATTCTTTTTTCTTTTTTGCTGTTCTGATTGGGTGTTTTTTGCTTCCTTATATACCAAATTATTGATTTGATTCTTGGCTTCATCTACTCTACTGTTGATTTTCTATAAATTATTCTTCATTTCAGTTAGTGTATCCTTAATTTCTGACTGGTTATTTGTTATGGTTTCCATATGTTGAAGTTCTTTTTAAGCTCACCTACTCCTCTAAGTTCATTGAGTATCCTTACAATTAGTGTTTTGAACTGTGCATCTAGTAGATTGCTTGTCTCCATTTTATTTTAGTTTTTTTTTCTGGGGTTTTGTTCTGTTCTTTCATTTAGGACATGTTTATTTTTTTCCTCATTTTGGCAGCCTTGTGTTTGTCTCTATGTATTAGGTGGAGCTGCTACATCTCCCATATTTGGTAGAGTGGCCTAATTTAGTAGGTCTCCTGTAGGGTTAAGTAGCACAGTCTCCTCATTCACTCAAGCTGGGCAGTCCAGATATGCTCACTCCCCCCCGCCCCAGTGTGGGCTGTGTACACCCCCCTGTTGTAGTTGAGCCTTAATTGATTATGGCACATCAGTGGGAGAGATTTATCCCCAGGCCTATTTGCTGCAAGGACTGGCTGCAACCACCCTGGAGGATCAGCTTTGCTGAGGCCCACCACATGGAGCAGGACTTACTTCAACAGGGCTCTGGTGTCTGCTGAGTATGCCCCTTGATTGTGTCACTGTGGATGTGGTTCGGTGGTGCTTCAATGCGGTCTGAAGCTGTCCACTAGGTGTGCTGGCTATGGAGCCTTCCAGGAGGTGCAGGGCAAGGTCATATGTTGCTTGTGTTCTTCCCAGGGTCACCTGACTTGATGGCTGGGATCTGCAGATGGCTGCTACTTGTGCTGGGCTTGGCGGTGCCCAGGTGAGGCCATGCTGTGAACCAAGGCCAGTTGCCATTAGTGCCAGAATTGGGACCACTTAGCAAGAAGTACAGGTCATGCTGAAGCCAAATATGCTGCTTGTTTGGGAGACTTTAGGAGAGTCTGAAGCATGAGCCAAGACAGGCCATTCATATAGAAAAGCTACTGGAAACAGCCAGCAAGTTGGTGGGGCAGGATCATAGGGAATGACTAGGGTGGGGCAAACAGTGTGAGCCAGGTTGATAGAGTCAGATATGGTACCCTCTTGCTGGCTCTGTAGTGGGCGGAATGTCTTAGAAAAGGAACAATGTCCTCTGCCAGCACTTTTATCTGACAGAAAGCTGCCCCTCCAGCTCTTGTCATGATGCCAGAAATTTCAGTTCCCCCTCGTATGTCCTCAGTATCTTTTGAGCTACTGTTCCAGTGCTGGAGCTCAGAGGGAGTGAGTCTGAGCTAGTCTGTGTGGGGGCCCTTTAAGAGAACTGCCTGGGAATGCAGCAGCCCTCTGTCTCATTCAGCCCAATCCCCACTGGTTTTTATACCTAGAAGTTAGGAGGACTTATCTTCCTGCCACTGGAACCCTGGGTTGGGGGCCTGGTGTGAGGCTGAGACCCCTTGTTCCTCAGAGGGATCTCCATAGCCAGAGTATCCCTCCCGATTTTTACCCAGCATGTGGAACCAGCATATTCTGTAACTCCACCCCTCCTACCAGTCTCAATGTAAGATATTGTTAAATTTTAATAGAAGATAATTTCCATTACATCAATTGATTTTAGAATTTTTATCATTTTATTTACCCTGTGTTCTTTGCCATTCCCTAGAGCTCATGCAGAAAAACCCTCTCTTTTTCTGAATAATTTGGAAATGTATATGGAATAAAATGAACCACTTAATATTTTAGTTACCTTAATAATTGTTACCAGCAGAGTCTCACCTGGAAACTCTGACATTAACAATCCACAATGAGAATCTATGTCTTGGATGAAATGTGCAAGTCTACCTCTCATACTTCTTAATGATCTTTGCATGACTAATACACAGCGACACTTAAGGAGCACTCATCTAAAATCATTCCTATCCATTTTGGAAAATATTCATCTGTGGCATATTCACCAGAAAGAAATGCAGCTGAAAAATCATTAACCCCTTCTTCATTGGTGTTATAGAATGTATGGGATTTGTGCTTTCTGATTACATTCTGCTAGCATGACCAATACATACTGTAGAGTAGATTAAGGTGTTTAAAACATAATCAAAGGTATTATTAGAGATATAATCTGAAATGATGAGACAGTTTTGGGAGGCCTATAAAATGTGGATCCCAGAATATAAAACAGTGCAATGGGAAATAGCCTGAGGAGGACATTTAGAAAAGTCATTAGATTAACAAAGTGATGAAGGTACTGAAATGAAAGGAGTCTATGGAGCTAATTGGGTTTCTCTAAATACAGCTTATCACAATTGTTAAAAATGTCTAAGGTATTTGTATGAGTTAATATGGCAGCCATTGGTCTCCATCATGAGAAAGTCTTCAAGTTATTTTAAGATAGTATATATGGAAAGAATTTATGAGTGAAATCGTTCCATTTGACTACATCAATTTCACTAATAGCAAAATTTCCTTTTAAAATTTCAAAATCTATATTAAGCAGAGACTGTCATCTCTCTCTCTCCCTCTGGCTCTCATTTTGTATGCATAGTATCTTTATCTACCTGCCTGATTCTATTTTTAACTCTCTATCCTGAACTTCAGGATTCAGAAAGAGGAGTAGGGGAGTAAGAACTCAATGCGACCTTGGTTGTCTTCATCTCTAGGTGAAGAAATTTCCAGCATCTCTGTAAAATGTGACCAGATGTTTAGATGGAAAGGAAGCACACTACTTTCAAACCACTCCATTGCATTTTTTGGTTAATTAACCATTGCAACATTTTTCCATATATTTAGTTTAATTTTATTATTTCTCTTTCCTGGCTCCCTATGAATTTGGGGACCTATTCAGACACTCTTTTATGTCATGTTTTACTCAATGTACATTCCAATTTTTTAATAGCACTTCCATTATTTTAGTATACTTACCTTCTTCACGTGTCCTTGATCTTAATTCCATTGCCTTGCCAGGGCAGTTTAGGAAATCAACAAGTATTTGTTGAGTAGGTTAGTAAATATCCCTTTTTTGTCTGATCCTGGTTGCTTCTGCTGCTAGCTTTTTGCCTCTAGCTTGGTCTGGGTTGACAACTACTGCATGTACCTGTGACCAGAACAAACTATATTCTGGACCAGAAACATTTCCAGAATCAGGTAAGTGTCCTACAGCTTGTTCTGAGTATGATGGAATCTACAGAGGAAGTTAAAGTGCCAGCTGAACAGAACACCACGTTCCAGCCCCAGCTTCAGGCTCTACAAGAGTTTCACATTCTACTTACACCATTTGACATGTTAAGAAAGGTTGATGGGATGTCAGAGATGTTTCTGTTCTTCATCTTATATTTTTGTGTGTTTATGTGTGTGATCTAAACTTATGGGGTTTCAAATATCATTTTTTAAATTATCTGTTAAAATGCACCCTATTTGTTAACCACAAGGCCCATAACAAAGTATATGAAATAGTGATCCACATTTTTATGAAATTTTTTTTAGACATTGAGATAATATAAATCAGTGTGTCCTTCCTGCCATATTTAGAAAGATATTTTCAGGGGAATATGACAATCAGAAATGGCACTAAACACACACACACACACACACACACACACACACACACACACACCATAAACAATAGTCAAGGCAGATGGATGGACAGGGCACACAGCAAAGACAAGCTGAGTAACTAAAACTCTATATATCCCTTTTTAAAATAAAAAAAACCCACAAAGATAGATGGGTGAGAATATGTGAAAGTAAGAGAGAATGAACACATGTGCTGGATGGGAAAATTTTAGGATCAAGCAGAGAAGCCATGGAATCAAATCTAAAAGAAATTTCAAGTGCCATTGTTAAGATAAAAATTTAGTGCTGTGAGTAGAGATGCAGCTGGGAGGGAGAAAAAGAGCGAGGAGGAAGTAAAATTAGCGACAGATGTGAGTATTTATGGAACTCAATACTTGTTGATTTGCTGTTTGGAGTGACGGTAGAGCCATAGGTTGAGCAATCAGTGTTAGTATGCAGAGTTCTGGAGGAAAGAAGGAGATGAAGAGAACACACACTCTGGAACAGTGGTGCTCAATCATGAAATAACCTAGGGAACTGTACAAATTACTGATTTCTGGGCCCCACCATCAGGTTTGCTGTGTGGTTGGTGTGCCGAGTTTCAAAAGCTCTCCAGCTGATTCTGATGAACAGCCAAGACTGCAAACCAGTGCTCTAGAATTAGAGAAAGCTAATACTGTTTTAAGGGAAACTGCTGAAGAATATTATTAAGCACCTTCTCAGAGTCCAAAAGGTAGTAGAGGGAGGAAGGTGAGAATTTACAAAGGAGGAAATAGAATACTAGAATTAGAGGTCACTTGGACTGGGGCCAGCAGGTTAGAGCATTTTTACAGAGAAGATAGGAGAGTGAAATAGTTCAGGGAAGTCAAATGTGAAAGCGGAATTTTCATGTACAGCTTAGGTAAGGCTCTTTTAATTATTCATTTAACAACTATTTACTGGTTCCTACTGTACCCCTGGCACTGAGCTTGGTATTATGGCAAATGTAAGTGGCAAATTCAGAGTTGATCTCACGGAGCTAAAATTTTAATGAAAGAGAGGGAGAAGAGCTGGAAAGAGAAGCATGTTTTGAAAGAATTATGAATGTGTCAAATGGCATGCAGAGCTAACTGGAAAAAACTTTTTGAGAGGAAGTTGTATTCTAAAAAACTAAACTATAAGTATTAAGACAAAATAATTCTTGAAACCCCAAATCTCTAAAGGTAGGAGGCAGGATCAATGTCCAAAGGTGGAACAGGGCAAGCATATTCTTCAATGACCATTTCATAAGTGATGGAAAAGAAAGGCATTCACTGCGTTCAGAGCCAAGGTTATGGAGAACAATGGAGGGTGTGTGTGTGTGTATGTGCGTGTGTGTGTGTGTGTTTAGATCCATGATAATGCAGTGTATTTGTATAAAGATCGAACTGATTCAGTAGAAAGGGAATTGTTATAGATGGGGGAAGAGTTGATGCCTATGAGGAGGTGAGAGAAAAGCTAGGAATCTGAGCACACAAGGGGGAATTAGACATTAATAGAAGGAGGAAAAAGCGGGGGGAAATGGGTGCAGACGCTAATGTAAAGCAGGTCATTGACTTTCTTACTTTCAAAGAGTAATAAGGTGAGGCCTTTATACTGGAGTGAGGATGAAATATATATAAAATTGTTCTTGGTGAGTTAGGAGTAATACTGTTTGAAAAGCAAAGTACAATGGCCAGGCAGTAGTAAGCTTCTACTTCAAGTTTATAATCACGAGTTTAAAGTGAAACCAGTAAGCTGAGTTAAATAATTGTTCTTTAGGAATGTTTAACTGTTTAACCATAGGCATAGATAAGCTATCTTGTTCACCAGTTTGGAGCTGGGAGAAAGAAATAAGGGAATTGAAGGCATTTTCAAGACAGGGAATAAATTTTGAAACTTGACTATATGGGCTGGATAGGAGGGCAGTGAAGTGAATTCAATAAATCGGTGAAGAAAATCATGACACTGAAAATGATGATACAAGTATGGTCTATGGGCGCGCGTGTACAGTGCGATTGAAACTTCGTGGCCCATGCGTGCCCGCACGTGGTATTTTGTGGAAGAGCCACACTCAAGGGGCCAAAGAGTCGCATGTGGCTCATGAGCCTCAGTTTGCCAACTCCTGGTCTAGGGAAATTTGTGAGCCAGGAGTTAAAGTATTCAGCACGTGGTTGTGAATGAGCAAGGGTTTGGCAGATGATTGAAACCAGCATGGGGATGGAGTAATATATCCAGTTATCAGGAGCTCTAAGCAGCAGGAACTTTTGTAAGAGAGAGAAAGAGTTAGGTGACAAGAAGCATGGCTGGGGAGGGTGGGTGTACATGGTGAGACAAACAGGAGAGCTTTTCCTCAAGAGGGCTCCAGAGCAGGTGGTATCCAAACAGACCCCTTTAACAGGAGGTGAAGAAGTGCTCCAAGCAGAGGTTGAGTATAGGCAGAGTTTGCTGATTCCAGAGGGCGATGGGGGGGTTTGGAATGGGGAGGGGGGAAATCAATGGGTGACTGAAACAGTTTAGGAACTTTGAGGGTTGAGCAAGTGCATGATAATGTATAATTGGGGAACAAATTCAGTGGCAATGTCATTTAATAGTCTCTTTTTCTATAGTCATTGATTACATCTGCATTCTGATTTTATATTTGCCCTCATCATTACTTTCTTACTTTCTGACCCTAGTAAATTGCCATCCATTTCTCTGTTACATCCCCCCTTTAGCTATAGGAAGAGTGTTGATTTGCCCATATTGGCATTCTTACCCACACTAGATGTCACTGTTGCCCTCCGCCTAATTTCAGTCTTTCCATAGCTGATTCAAGGTGACTATTCAGTGTGGCAGTGATTGCTCCTGGTGCCACCCTTTGCCTTCCACACAAAAAAGACACACACACACACACACATGATTTAATGAGACTTTGGCACTTATTAAACTACTGAGATGTTAAATAGCTTAGGGTTAAACAGAGCTTTTTCTGTATGTATTCTACAAAGCTTACTTTCTGCATTTAGGGATTAAAAGACTGAGTGAGAACACAGTCTGGAATTCTTCACAGAAAAGACATCTACTTCTTCCTGTGAAAAAATGGCATTTTACACTTAAATTCAACCTTGGTTAATGAGCTGCCTCCTTGCTCTCTGTTGGAGCAGGAAGCCTGAAACTGCACTTAGGTACCTCCGTTGCCCTGATGTGTGGTGAGGGACTTTTCTGGCCTGAGCTTGGCTGTGGTAGTACCACATGAGATTGTTACTTATGGTCTGATCTAGAGGCATACACTGGATGGTTGGTTCCTTAGTCCAGAGAAGAGCACAGAAAACCTTATTGGTAAAGGGAAGTCCAGAGGAGCTTGCAGAGGCCAGAAACACTGTATGTCCCTTTTACCAGCAGAACTAGACACTCTAGGCCTGCTTTTTTTCTTCTTCTTCTTCTTCCTGGCAGAATACTACTTAGGAAGTCAGAGGAACTTTCTGAAAGGGGCATGATGGGTGAGTAGGAGAAACCAGTACCTTTTGGAGTTTCAAAAGGAGACCAAACATTAATTTATTCAGTCAGGTAACCAGTATTTATGGATGATGACTACCAGGTGTCACATACCACTGGAATACTGGTCACACTGATAAACAAAGCTGGATTGGTTCCTGCTTGCGTGGAGCTGAATTCTATTGGTACACGACAGAGGCAGAAACAAACATGCAAGATTTTTCTCAGAAAACAGCTTGACAGAAAATAAAATGGAGTCATGGGATGGAGAGTATTCAGGTATGGCGACTTCTAGGCTGAGCGCTGACAGGATGTATCTAAGAGATGACCTGGGGGAAGAAGGTTGTCTGTGTACAGGGGAAGATGCCACTGAGGCCCTATGTCAGGAAGTCCTTGGCTTGTTAAAGAAGAGAGCGGAGGCTGGATGGGTCAGCACAGGGCGGTCAAGGGCAGAGTGGTTGGAGGTGAGGATAGAGAGGTTGAGGATGAAGTACACCTTATGGGGCACCTGGTGGATCACATTTATGGGCTTTGGAATTGATTCTAAATGCAGAGGTGAATGATTGAAAGTTTCATAAGGAGTGTGAGTGGTTTGCTTGTTTTTTTTAAAAAATGTTTTTATTGATTTTAGAGTGAGAGGAAGGGAGAGGGAGAGAGATAGAAACACCGGCCGGGCTTGGTTATGTTTTTAAAGGATTACTCAGCACGTTGACTAGAGAACTGGTGGCGCCTGAGTAGAGAGCAGGGAGGTCAGTTAGGAGGCAGGGACGATTGCTGTGGGTTGGGCCCGGTTGGTGGATGTGAAGATTTGAGATAAATTCTTTAAAAATGGTCACCCAGTGTTGCTCAGTGGATTGAGCATCATCTCATAGACCAAGAGATCCTGGGTTCAATTCCCAGTCAGGCACATGTCCAGGTTGAGGGTTTGAGCCACAGTAGGGGGCATGCAGGAGGCAGCCAATTGATATCTCTCTCATCAATGTTTCTGTCTCTCTCTCTCTCTCTCTCTCTAAAGTCAATAAACAAAACATTTTAAAAAAGTGCAGCTTTGGACCATGGACCCTACTTTCAAATCTGTGTTTAAGGATGCCCTTTCATCTGCCAATTATTGGTCTAGTGAAGGCTGAGGAGAGGGGTGGTCAATGGCAGCAGTGAGGGAAGAAAGGGATGGGAGATCTGCAAGGGGCAGGGAAGAGTTCAATAGTGTTTCCCGCATCAATGCTTTCATTGTCATTTTTTAAGGTCAAAATCACCAACTTTATTTAAAATAAATGCAATTTATATTTTAAAATATAGCCAATGAGCTGGAGGTTATTTATTTAGAGGTAATGTACACACAACTCAGAAGCTAAGTAGATTCTTAAACTTACTGGTGCCTACACACTGCCTGAATAACTTGTCTTTGCTTCTCAGTTTCACTCTGCATAGCCAGAAAGAAGCAATATCAGTCAGCAAGTTACTCATTAACACTTAGTGGTGCCACAGGGTTACATAATGGCGTTCCTTTTTTGGTTTGAATTTTACCAAAGTTAGCCTTAAACTCTTCTTTCATTCTAGTTAGATTTGCTAGGTGTCAATCCTTTATTCTGTAGCCTAAGGAATTAAGTTTCCTTGTTCTTTATAAAGGAATCTTTTTGTACTATGGTGTTAATTCAAGAACTGTTGGCATCTCTCTAATATGAGCATGTTTCATTCTAGAGTGAATTTGCTAACATTATTCTGAGGATAAAATTGAGTTTCTCTGTGTGTGTGTTTCCTATCGTTGAAGATGACATAGGCCAGAAAATAACAATGCCAGCAGCACGGTGCTCACCAGGAGATCCCTGGGTGCTGAGGCATAGGGAGATGATTGGACCTTTTCCCTGGCAAACAGGGGGCAGAGAGTTAATCTGAGCTGTGTTAACCTTTCCAACATAAATTCCAACAAATCTATGTGTAGGAATATAGGAAAGACCGGTAGTGGTGGTGGTGTGCACGCATGTATGCACCCACACATGGAAATGGGGGTAAAGTATCTCTGCCTAATTGGTTTACCGGGTAAATGAGCCTGCATCATTTATAAACTCTTACTTGTGTTAGTACTGTGCTCCCAGATTCATATCCAGATCCAGTACCTCAATTAATTCTAACATTAGCCCTGTGAACCATGATATCAATACACACATTTTATAGATGAGGAGGGTGAGATATAGAATGGTTAAAATCACATGCCCAGTAAGTGACAAATCAGAGTTGGAACCCAGATCTGTGCTTAATAATTATACTATGATGCCCACTCCCCCAAAGATGTTTGCTTGTTGCATATTTCTAAAATGTCATTTTCACTTAGAGTAGATCATTTATGCATTTTTATCTCTGTTTATTCTTTATAAAGGAAGTTTTTCTTAAGAGCTGCAAGTACATTTCCATTATTTTTAATAACCAATCCTCTGTTGTACTTATTATATGATATATAACACAACCGCAATATTAATCTTTAATAATTCTAACTACTCCAATCTATCTCTAAAACATTTTAATCTGGTGAATCCTTAGAATTACAAGGGTTTTTATTTTACAAACAGACATGTGGAAAACTGGGTATATTCCCCTTTCCTTTTCATACATAAGATAACTCATTGGAGCAGTGCTGACAACACCTAGCAGTGCAGAGGTAGGCCCTCTGTGTCTGTCAGGGTTCATTGTGCAAGCATGGGAGCCACTCTCCTCCACCTCAGCCAGGAGATCTGCTGGCAGCACATGAGGGAGCTCTCTTGTTTGCTGTGAACTGGCAGGAAGGCAGGCAGGGGCAGCAGCAAGAACCACAACCAAGGCCATGCTGCAGGGAGAGCCTGGCTAGGACACCTCTCCCAGCTCTGCCACTGCCACACCTATGCTGGCACCCCCTCAGACGTGGGATTCTGCTGCTGGCACTAGGGGGACCCTTCTTGGAATGAATTTCAAACTGTCCCTGCTTCTTCTGTCACTCGCTCACGATTCAAAGTGGCAGGCAGGATCTCCAGATTGGCCACACCAGCATCCCTCTGCCGGGCCTGTCAATAGCCTCTGACATACCCAGTTAAAGCAATGGCCATTAAACTATACAGGTGACATATTTGTAGGCATTAAGCACTCATATGGAAGGTTCAGCTTTCTTGAAAAGACAACATGATTCTGGAAAGAAACTGCTTTCCTATAGTGTAGACTTCAATTATCTCAAAATAGCTGTTGAGCTGGGGAGGGGTCACTTGCTCTGCATTTGCATACAGATGATCTTGCCAGCCATTTGGTTTGCGTTGAGAATTCCAATATGACATTCGGCAGTTATTGGAACAAAGACTGAGCCTGCGTCTTCCTTCCATTTATTTCATTTAGCTCTGATAGGCTTTGTGGGAGCAGTTGTCTCTAATCCAAGCCATCAGAAAGCCTTTTACACGTTCCTTCTGGCGATGTCTAATTTTCAGTGTTCTTGGAGTAATCAGCTGGCATTTTTTTTAATTGAGCTCATTCAAAAGCAACTCTTACCCCCAAAGGAATGTTATATTTTTGAATTTTATTGTTTTGCTCAGAGATTAAGCATTTGTATCACCATAATCTGAAATGTACTCTGCCAACCTATTAGTACCACAATCAAATCGATGGGGCGAAGTGTTAATTCATTCAGGAATTTTAGTGTTTACCCCCCTAGCTTTAAAAGCAAAGAGACCAGAGGACATGCAAAAGGCCATGTGAGATCTTTAATGTAGCATGTTTACTTTTATTATGCTGCAGTTTTATCCTCATGTGATAGAAGGGTAGTTAGATAAAAAATGAATACAATGGCATTATTAAAATATAGACAAAATAAAATTAACAGTGCTGTTATGAAAACTGCAATTCTCAGCACAAGCATTATAGAAACTGTAACAGAATATTTATTTATTTATTTACTGTTAATCCTCACCCAATGATATTATTTCCTTTTTTTTTTTTTTAGAGACAGTGGAAGGGAGGGAAGGGAGGGAAGAGAGGAAGAAGAGGGAGAGGAGAGAGAGACAGAGAGAAACATCAGTGTGTGAGAGAAACATCGATTGGTTGCCTCCCACATGCAGAATGGAACCTGCAACCTAGGTACCTGCCCTTGACTGGGAATTAAACCTGCACCTCTTTGGTGCATGGGCCAGTGCTCTAATCACATAACAACATAGGCCAGGTGCGGAACAGTAACATAATTTTAAAAAATACTCAAAGCAATCAAGTATTACTATTGTCCTCACAGGGGCACTTGGTATAGTCTAAAAACGGTGAGATTTGATTCACAAATCATTTATGCCCCTACTTCATTGCAAAACCCTTGAAATGTATGCGATCCTAACAAAAAAAATGGGTTCATATTATTCAAGAGCTCTCCGTCTTCCTTCTTTGAACACATACATAGCAACCTGAATTTTTTAGTAGTTTATAAATTTGCTGTAAGAATCCAAAGAGCCTCAAACAGATCTTCTTTAAAAAAGGATCAAAGTTTAGTACAAAGTAAAGAAAAAATTTCAGGATTAATGTATATAAAGAAGTAAGTAAAAGATTCAAGCAAATAAATTCTTAGCTGTGGGTATATCCGAAGAAATGTTTTTACTGTAAAGAAAATAAAAAAGAGTGCTAAAATAAATATTTTACTCTTCCTACAAACACTAATTAGTTACAGGTTCTTGGCACAATACTAACCTTCCTATTTTGTGTACACCTCACATGCCAGGCACTGTGTTAAGCATTTTGAATACTTTATCTAATTTAATCTTTAATAACTCATGAGGTAAGTATCATTAATTCCATTTTATAGTTAAGGAAACTGAAGCTTCACCAAGTTAAGAAACGCCTTTAAAAATAAGCATTTTATCAATTGGACCCTACCTTGACTTCAGTGTCTATATGCTCTATCCCCATGTGTACTAATGCCCTTGAGTATTCCACTTCCTTTAATGATCATGGAATACTCAAAGTCATGCTCAGTGTAAATATATGCTACATGAGGGCAGGAGTCATGTTTAAAATTTTTATACAGAGCCTCAGAGGCTCTCAGAAAAATTGAAATTATAAAGTTATTGATTTTTCTGTTCTTGCAATAAACTCCCAGGAGTAATCACTAGTGTCTATAGTGAAATTCAGGCATCCATATCAGATTTGGGACTCAATTTTGAAATTAGCCCATGTAGGCAGTCTTAAAGGGGAGAGGGTACAGATTTTGGTGGGCTCTTAAATTCATGACTAAACATAAGTTCCCACTCTTTTCCCTGTAGGACAAAAGGAGTATTTGGTCAGAGGTGCTTTACTGCTTTCTAAAATGTTATACAAAAAATTAGACTTACGGTGGTTGTTCCATGCCATTGAGAAGTGTCAGTAGAATGGGGCAAAGAAGTGACATGTATTTTCCTAATATGCTTCACCCTTTACCTAGATGCCATTAGTTTTTCCTAGTCTACATTCACTACTGCTTCAATATAAGAATGTGTTACTGTTTCTTTTATTTTGCATGAAATTTTAAATACTTAGAATTGATTTAAAAAAAAATCTCACATTCCACCACCCAGCTCTATCAATCTATTTGCATAAAAAATATATGTATAAAAATTCAGTTCATAAAAAAACAGTATTCATTTTTTTACTACAAACATTTAATGAAAACATGCTATTTTTATAGAGATGTTGTATGTCTCTTTTTCATGAAGTTTGATAAACAAATATATGTAAATAGATTATATATAGAACAAATCATGTAACTAGGTTATTAGTGAGTCAGGCCTGAAGTTGTTATAGGAACTCCTTTATTGTGTTATACAGTCATTCATACACCATGGGAGTATTTGAGGGCATTGTATTACATCATATTATATTATTAAATTAAATATTTGAGAGTGTATTGAGGAGATGAGATATCTTGCCAAGAAAGGAAGAGGTGCATAAGAGCTCAGCACTTAAAGAAGATATCTGTATTCAAAATTGAATGTGAACAATCATATTCGCTGTTTTCCTGTTCCAAGGACTTCATCTGGCATGAGGTACCTGCATTAGGTAGGAATGAAATGAGTTGAAATTTGACTTTTAGAGGAAATAAAGCCTTCTGGAGGAAAATTTTCTTGTCTATATTAATATTGCTGTATTTATTTTTTTTTATTGTAACAGCAGATTAATTGCTGCCTCTTATTGTGATGGGGAACTACTTTGGTGATATTAGATGATGGGGAGCATATATGTCATTTTATATAGGCCTAGAGGTCCAGTGTACAAAATACGTGCACTTGGACGGGAGGATGTCCCTCAGCCCAGCCTGTTCCCTCTCTCAGTCCAGGAGCCCTCGGGGATGTGGGGAGCAGGCCTAAGCCAGTAGTTGGACATCCTTAGCACTTCTGCGGAGGTGGGAGAGACTCCTGCCACCCCAGCTGCGCTTGCCAGCCATGAGCCAGGCTTTTGGCTGCACAGTGGTCCCCCTGTGGGAGTGCACTGACCACCAGGGGGCAGTTCCTGTGTTGAGCGTCTGCTCCCTGGTGGTCAGTGTGCATCATAGCAACCGGTCGTTCTGCTGTTCGGTCAATTTGCATATTAGCCTTTTATTATATAGGATTATATGGGATGGTCTTTGATTAATTGCCTCCCACCCACAAACCCACGATCTGGGTCAGGGAGGGACAGCGGGAGGGCTCCAGGGCATGTCTGAACTGTCTCGCTCAGTCCCAATTGGCTGGACCCAGCAGCAAGCTAACCTACTGGTCAGAGTGTCTGTCCCCTAGTGGTCAGTGTATGTCATAGTGACCGGTTGACCGGCCGACAGTCTGCCCCTTGGTGGTCAGTGCACATCATAGCAAGTGGTTGAGCGGCCTTAGCATATCATTAGCATATTATGCTTTGATCAGTTGAATGGACAACTGGATGACCAGACACTTAGAATATTAGGCTTTTATTATCTAGGATAATTACTGAAGTATTTGGATGTATTTCTATAGGCATAGATTTTGCTTTTTGATCATCTTGCTTGTTTAATTCTTCTTTTTTCTCTGTTTCTACCTTATTTTGGATTGGTCAATTATTTTTAACTATTATTTCAGAAAATTCATTATGCATATTTTTCAAATCTAAATTTAATCAATAATTTGCTCTTCTCCAAAACAATATAAGGACCTTAAAAATCTTTAAATTTAATTACTTCTCCCAAACTTTATTTTATCATTGTTATATATTTTAGTTTTATCTCTTGATCCCACAATAAATTATTATTGTTTAATTTAGTCAATATATATTTAGATTTTCTAGATATTTACTGGTGCCTCTGCTCTCTATTTTCTCTTGCTTCTCTGATCTTCCATTACTGGGGGTCTGTTGGTGAACAGACCCTAATTCTTCTTCATTATATAATAATATCTTGTTTTGTTCTTTTTTCAATAGATATTCTTACTTGATATAGAATTCTAGATTGATGATTTTTTTCTCATCACATTAAAAATATTCCACTTGCTTTTATTGTTGACAATATTACTGACTAGAGGCCCGGTGCACAAAAATTTGTGCACTCCGGGGGGAGAGGGGGTCCCTCAGCCCAGCCTGTGCCCTCTCGCAGTCTGGGACCCCTCGGGAGATAACAACCTGCTGGCTTAGGCCTGCTCCCAGGTGGCAGAGGGCAGGCCCAATCCCTAGGTGCAG
>NW_006300376.1:6498285-6509752 GCF_000327345.1 Myotis davidii | reverse complement strand
GAGTCCTCCATCACTGAAGCAAGCAAGCCTCCCTGTTCGCATCAGCTGCCTGGCTGCCTGCCGCCATCTTGGCTGCCAGTTAATTTGCATATCTCGCTGATTAGCCAATGGGAAGGGTAGCAGTTGTATGCCAATTACCATGTTTCTCTTTTATTAGTGTAGATGTCTCTTATTTTCTCCCTTTTTGTCCGCCTCCACACAAACCCACCCCACCCCAGGTCTTCCCCATACTGTGGATTATGCATATATGTTCTTTGGTTAATCTCTTTCTGCCCTCCCCCCCCCATGTTATTTTGTTCCATGGACCTATTTTATTTTTTTGTTAAAGTAAATCTATCTCCCTTATGTTTTAAGGAATTCTGTCTTGTTTTTCTGTCTTATTTTTATAGTAATTTGACTAAGCTATAGATATCTTTTTTATTCATCTTCCTTGAATTTTATTGAGACTGAGAGAATTTAACTGACTAAAATGTTACACTTTCTTACTCCATCTTCCATGTTTTAACATTTTAAAAATATTTTCCGCCGAAGCCGGTTTGGCTCAGTGGATGGAGCGTCGGCCTGCGGACTGAGGGGTCCCGGGTTCGATTCCGGTCGGGGGCATGTGCCTGGGTTGCGGGCACATCCCCGGTGGGGGATGTGCAGGAGGCAGCTGATCGATGTCTCTCTCTCATCGATGTTTCTGGCTCTCTGTCTCTCTCCCTTCCTCTCTGTGAAAAATCAATAAAATATATTAAAAAAAAATATTTTCCATCTCTCTGTTGTTTTTTTTTTAATTTTCCTTCTCTTTATCTCTCTGTTCTGCAGTTTCAGATATATATCTTACTGTCTAATAAAACTCTCTTTATTAAATTCATTTATTGAGTTTCTAATTATAATATTTCTTTTTTTTATTTATAAATTTGCTTGGCTATTTTAACACTAATGATTGGCAATTTTATAATTCCTTGATCTTTGTTTATATTACTAGAGGCCTGGGGCACAAAAATTTGTGCACTGGTGGTGGGGGGGTGTCCCTGAGCCCCACTTGTGCCCTCTCACAGTCTGGGACTCCTCAGGAGGTAATGACCTGCTGGCTTAGGCCCGCTCCCGGGGGGCAGAGGGCAGGCCCAATCCCTAGGTGCAGCCCCTGGTTGGGCTCAGAGCGGGGCTGATTGGGGATTTGGGGCACCACCCCCTGTCATGCACAGAGCAAGGCCGATTGGGAGGTTGTGATGCCACCCCCAGTCACGCTCAGGGTAGGGCCGATTGGGGGGTTGGGGAGCTTCCCCCTGTCACTCACAGAGCAGGGTCGATCAGGGGGTTGGGGAGCTCCCCCTGTCACACACAGAGTAGGGCCCATCAGGGGAGTTGGGGAACCACCCCCTGTCACGAACAGAGCAGGGCAGATAGGGAGGTTGTGGCCCCGCCCCTGTCACACACAGAGCCGCAGGGCGATCAGGGGGTTTGGGCGCTGCCCCCTGTCACACTGCTCTAGGGGCCAGGAGGCCTCGTGGCTCCACTGATCCCAGTGCTGGGAGGTATATTACCCTTTTACTATATAGGATAGAGGCCTGGTGCATGGGTGGGGGCCAGCTGGTTTGCCCTGCAGGGTGTCCCAGATCAGGATGGGGGTCCCGCTTGGGGGCCTGGCCAGCCTGGATGAGAGGATGATGGCTGTTTGCAACTGGTCACACCCCCTTCAGGGAGGGGCTCCCGCTTGGGTGCCTGGCCAGCCTGGACGAGGCGATGATGGCTATTTGCAGCTGGTCATACACCCTTCAGGGTGGGGGTTCCCACTGGGGTGCCTGGCCAGTCTGGGTGAGGGGCTGAGGGCTGTTTTCAGGCCGGCCGTTATGGCTGTCACTGGAGCTGAGAGCCGGCTTTAGCTCTGAGGCCCAGCTGCAGCTCTGAGACCTTGGCTGCTGAAAGCAGGGATCTGGGTTTGTTTGGATTCTATAATTGTAACACTGTTGTGGTCCTGCTCGCTCCAGCTGTGACGGCTGAAAGCAGGTTTCTGGGGATTGTTTAGGTTCTATACTTGCAACATTGTTTCTTAGAGTGCAAGCTCAGAGGCCGGCAGCGTCAGGTGGGGTACCTTGGCTTCCTCCGTCACCGGAGTAAGCAAGCCTCCTGTTCGCTTCAGCTGCCTGGCTGTCGGCCGCCATCTTGGTTGGCAGTTAATTTGCATATCTCGCTCATTAGCCAATGGGAAGGGTAGCAAAGTTACAGTTAATTACCATGTTTCTCTATTATTAGATAAGATTGATCATTTCATTATTTTTAAATAATATAATAAATGTATTTTATGTTCTGTTTGATAATTTCAATATCTGAACTCTTGCATATCTGATTATGTTCTCTATTTTTTTTCTGTTGCATTTGGTGACATTTATTTCTATGTTTTGTGATTTTTGGCTCGGAGTAAATGTTTCTTATAGTTCAATCTGTAGGAATAATTTGAGACTTAGAATATATATTAGTTCATACAGAAAAGAGTTGCATTTTTTTTGCTAGTTCTAATTCAGAACACTTGAAATTCTTCATAGAGGTTTTTTTTCAGATTAAATAAGTAGTATTAGTTCAAGTAAAACCCTGGTGAGGCCTGAATTGTACTTAAAAATTCTCAAAGGTGTTCCCCTTAACTCAGAACCAAGGCAATTCTCTTTGCAGTCCCTCTTTGAAGGGTGGGTGGTTGAATACAATTACTTCAATCTCACTTTCATTTTTCCACTGAGATACTAGCCCTTCCTCCAGCTTTATGGAGGAACATTTTTCATAGTCTTCAAGTTAGGAGACCCTGGACTTTCTCCACTCCTGTCTACTCTCTCCAATTTCAAAACAATGAAAACGGGACTGAAAATGTATTAGGATCTGGCAAGTGATCACAGATGAAAGCCAACTCTATCATTTTGTACTTTTTTGCTTAACCCAACATTTTTTTTTATTTCCTCGTTTACTCATAGACATAATTTATATTTTTAAAAAATGTGGTCTAACATTTTATTTGATTTTTAAAAATAATTTATAGGAGTTTCTATCAGGCCCTTTTGTTCACTGACTTGTTGCTGGAAAGTGAGTTGCAATATCAATGACTATGGGGATTTTTGATATAGTATTATAGAGGATTTGTAGATAGTGTAAGTCAAATGGCAGTAGGTTAAGGAGATAATGGGGAGTGGATTTTGTGGTGGTAAGGGGGCGGGGAGGGGGGTCCAGGGCTGCTAGTCTATCTCTAGGCCCATCTCAGCCCCCTTCATTCTTTCTGTTTCCACAGAGTCCACGGCTCAAAACTCCCTCGGGGTAGGAGCCACGGCACCTACAATCTTAGTCTTGATTGTTTACAAATTCGCAAACATCAGATTATTTATAGATTCAAACACGAAAGACTACTTAGGGCCCATTGAAACTAATTTTACTCTGTTCAAGATTCAGAGCCAGGTAATAAACTGCACATTTTATCATTTTCACTGATTAATGGAATGATGCAATATTTTCCCCATCATTCCACTCTTTATTATATGCCAAGCTTTATAATGCCTGTGAGCTCACTGCCAGTCTGGGGTCTCTTTAGGCTAAACAGGCCTTTTTGGAAGCAGTCCTCCCTCTGGTAAGAGATGCCATGTCCAGATATGTGGATTCAGCATTGCTGAATGGAATAGGCAGCCCAGCAGGAGCAGCAGCAAACCGTAAAATCCACAATTTTAAAGTGTCAGGATAAGTATTTCATGGACCCATCTTGTTACTCTAAAATCAGATCAACTGGGAACATGTTCTCAAGCCAAATTTTGACAGGTGCAGTTACTGCCACGGCTCTGCTGTTCTTTCTCTAATCTGCCCATCTGCTCCCAGGATTCTTCTGTTTCTCTTAGAAATATTCCCTCTTCTGCTTTCTTCAGCCTCAAACACTCCACTTTGTCACTGAAGACAGGGTCCATACAAACAAGTGAAAGCAGGCAGGAACAGAGCTATTATATGTAATTAGAGTGGTAAAGGCAGCCAGTCTGAATAATTCCATCTTGCAAATTGGTTTTCTTGTCTATATTAGTCTCATTTACCCAATATTCTTTGCACTTTTTTTGGCTTTATCTAAGCAAATAAGAGCTAATTAAGTTGTTAGTAATGGAGGAAAATGTTTAAATGAACTCATTCATACAAAAGTTTTTCAGGAAGCATCATCTAAGTACTAAACACTATTTTTCCTCACAGTAGTTAACAAAAACATACATTTTGTGCTATTAAGAGTTAACTAAAAGCAATATTTTTAGTGACACTATTATCATTATTAAATATTAGCATGAATTATTTTGTTGCACTTTTGGTAAGAATCAGAAGAAAAATGTGTTACATTGCTGGTTATGATGTGTACTTTGTAGGTTAGACTAGAAGTAGGCTACAGGCTGTACAAAAACAGGGCATAGGCTAAATATGGCCCATGGGCCAGAACTTGCTAACCCTTTCCTTAAAACAAACATTTAAAAATAATTTATTATTGCTATTTTTTTTCAGAAGAAATGGAGGAGAACTTTGGGCAAAGTACAGAGCTTTGAATATCTTTCTAGAGTTCTTTCTCTTATTTCACAAGAGCCTATGTGACCCTCACTTTCTCTGTTGTGCAGATTTCTAGGAGGGATAGTGACCAAAGCTGCAATGTTGGATGAAAGGTTGGGGGAGTTGATAACTCCCAAGACAACTGACATCTATATGTCATTGAAATCCTCCTGACCTCTTTGGAGTGGGGGATTCACGTGGCTGTGTCTTCCCTACCTCCCTGAAGGCAGATATAGCTAAGCTGACTTCATCCCAGATCTTGGGAGTAATAATAAAACGGGTCAAGTGTGTCTCCCACCCCTTTTTCTTTGAACACCTTTAGGTTTTCTGATTTTTCGCATTATTCTTAATATCCTAGGAAGTATTAATATACTAAATTGTTAGTGACTGATGAGGTTACAGATGTCACCCTTCCCAAGGATTTGCATTTTAAGTCGGAACAAAAGCCCTATGCCACAATATTTAATAACATGTTGCTATTTCTATTATCCATGAGTAATGCAGATAAGGATATTACTTTTGAGGTCTCCAGGACCAGATGACCATACTTTATAGGTTCTCATGAAATTGACTTAAAACCAGTGTTCCTTAATTTAAAAATATTACTCAGTTTACTCTTAAACTCTTCCTCACCTTGCTGGAGTCTTTTATTTATTTTTATCACTAAAAGAGAAAGGTTCAGCCTAAGTACTTGTTTAAATAAATGTTTCAATAAAATACTAACTTGTGTTTCAGTACACATCATGTTTTCTAGGTAGTTTTATACCAGAGTGCAGTAGATTTGTATTTGTGAAGTATTCATAAGCTCAATAAAGGTACAGTAAAAAAGGCAGCAATGTCAATGATACACACAATATAGAGAAATGTGGCCCAGACATTTTATAACATTCTCTCTTTCATATGTGAAATATGCTGACAGGAGGATAGTGTGTATGTATGTGTGTGTATACATGTTTGTATGTGTGTAGAAAAATGGCAGTGAATCAGTTATCTCTTGTTGGTAATAGATTATTCCTAAACCTAATGGATTAAAGCAGTGGTTTTCAACCTTCCTAATGCTGTGACCCTTTAATACAGTTCCTCATGTTGTGGTGACCCCCAACCATAAAATTATTTTTGGTGCTACTTCATAACTGTAATTTTGCTACTGTTATGAATCATAATGTGAATATCTGATATGCTTTATTTTTTTTTCTTTAAATTGTGCTGGGTTCAACTGTGGATTCTTCTGAAGATCATGCCTGCAATCAGTGGCGTGTCTGTGGTCATCTGGGGGTTCAGTTATGGCTGATGGTCCACGATAACATTACTTATATTTCTGGGGGTTAGCTGGGGCCATTGGCTGAGATTTCTTTGTTCTCCATGTAGTTTCTTCAGTAGGATGATTTGAGTTTCTTACATGGTGGTGGTGGTATTCCCAAAGAACATGCCCCAATAATGTAGCACTTAATTAGCCTCTGCTTGTGTTATAAGTGCGATATCCTACTGGCTAAAGCAAGACATATGGCCATACTGAGTCAGTGTGGGAACACACTATATACACTGATGGGGTGATTGGGAGGGGTGATTAGGAGGGGTGGTTAATTGAGGCTATTATTGTGGTGATAAGATCTCTACAAAATGTTATGTTGAAAAGTTGATACTTTTTCCTTACAATCACAGAACAATATACATTCAACATATGTTTCACAACTTTACATAGCTGGTTTTAAGTATTATTGTGTTTAATGTTATGTGCTATGTCACTAAAACAATTACAGTATAATTGTTTTCTGAAGGTGTGACCTTGCAAGAGAGTAAGGGACATATAGTAAAGGTACATTGCAAGTTCAACAGCAGTACCATCAATGCTTTATAGTTCTTAAGATAATTTTGGCTTAAGAGTAATAAGCTGTAATTGCCAAGTATGTCACTTGCTGTCTTGGACAAATTCTAAAACTCTCTATTTCAATTTCCTCAGCTATAATAATTGATAAGGGTTTGAAGAACATTTACATACTCTTCCCAGTGATAGGCACACAATGAAAAATAGATCTAGTAAGAGCAGTAGAGAAAATTCCCAGTGTGTGTTTTTCCTAGATTCTTTAATCACTTGCCATCCAAATATCTACTCAGTCTCTTCCTTCCTGATTTAAAAATTCCTGCTATATATTACACGGAGGTGCCACCACCACAAAAGACAACAGACAAGCTGTATGCCCAGTTCGCCCCAGTTCCAACTGGATGTGCTGGCTTACATACACTTCATTCTCCTAACATTTATTTCCTTCTTGAAATGAATTGATATCACTTGGGAATCATAAAAATATTGTAGATATTTGTGTATTTCTACCTCTTTCCATCCTAGCTTTTATCACCACCATGGTAGTAGTGAGTGGTAATCCAAGGATTTGGGATCAGGAAAACCTGTGCAGTAATTTCACCACTGTAACTTACAGGTATATGAGTCTGTTTGTTTTTCAACTATAAAATGGGAATATTAATGTAGTCTTTACAGGTCCGACCATTGTTGCTCAATGGTGGAGCATCTACCTATGAACCAAGAGGTTATGGTTTGATTCCCTGTCAGTCGGGGCACACGCCTGGGGTGCAGGGGGGTGGCGTGCAGGAAGCAGCAGTTTGATGATTGTCTCTCATCATTGATGTTTCTATCTCTCCTTCACCCTTCCTCTCTCTGAAATCAATTATATATACATATATATATATATATATATATATTTAAAATTTCCTTCTATATATTACACGGAGGTGCCACCATCACAAAAGATATATATATATATATTTAAAATTTCCTTCTATATATTACACGGAGGTGCCACCATCACAAAAGATATATATATATATATTTAAAATTTCCTTCTATATATTACACGGAGGTGCCACCATCACAAAAGATATATATATATATATTTAAAATTTCCTTCTATATATTACACGGAGGTGCCACCATCACAAAAGATATATATATATATATCTTAATAGGGTTGTGAGAATTCAAAGAGATAATGTTTATAAAATGCCCAGCACATAGATGGCCTGAATAAATGATGGCCTTTAAAATGTGCTTTTGCAGAGTTATTCAAGATCTAATCCCAGTGTAAAAAGTTGAGCTTTATGACACCTTGGTGTGTAAGAATATTTCTGCTGCCAAAGCTATCACTGTAAGTTTCAATCAAATGTTTCAGATAATGGTGATTGCTTTGCATTTCTGTGTTAAGACTGCCTCAGGACATATCCAAGAACAAATAGCCTACTGTCAGATGGAAATATGGAAATGGACTTTGGAACGCCAACATGCAGCTCACTCACCATGGCTCTTTCTGTAACATTTCGAAACTACTCCAAAAACCATAAAAGACAGAAGGAAACATCAGGGAATATGGATGGAAAATAATTAAGTGACGATAAGTTATCTTTAAAAGTGTTCCATAATAGTTTTCACCTCATCTGCCTTTTGAAATGAATATAATTATAGAATATCAAGGAAACCTATGCAAAGTAAAACAAATATCCGAGCACCAATTGAAGAAAAGCTCATTTCATCCTCTACCCTAAAGACATGCCTGATTATGTTCAGCCTATGGCAGTAACTCATCAAAGCCTTCAGGTTACTATTTAGTAAGCTGTATCTTTGTTGCAATTAATGGAATCCTATTAGACAAACAACATTAAAGATCTTTCTAAAAACATCAGGGTCTGGAGTGCCTTGGTATAGCGGGATTGAAAGATCTAGCTGTCTTACCAACCCATTTCAGTGAGGTTTCTTGCTTCCCTTTGGTCCAAAGTGGCTGACCTGGGAACCTGGGAGTGCGGCCTACACAAGCCAGCACCTTCTAGACAGAGAGCTGAGCAGAGGAAGGCCTTAGAAGGAATCTGAGGGCCAATTGGTGGGCCAAGGCCTGGCACAAGAAGCCAGATCCATGGGGATTTATATTCTACCACAAGAAGATAAATTATCTATGGTAAACATATAGATAATTATTGTATATCATGTTAGAAGAGAAAGTACAATAGCAAAAGAAAAAAAGAAGAGAAAACCAAGGGGTTTTAAAGGTGTCAGATGAGAAGAACAGGTCTGGTTAAATAGTTAAATAGGATGTTCACTGTATATTTCATTGAGAAAGTGAGCAAGGACTTGAAAGAGTGGAGGAAACAGCCATATAGCTATCCAGGGGCAGAGTGTTTCCGCAGAAGGAGCAGTAGGTGCAAGAGCCCTAAGGTGGAGCATGTTTAATAAATTCAAGGGCCAGCAGAGAGGCCACTGTGGCTGGAGAAGAGTGAATGAGGCGGTTGGTGGTAAGAGAAAGTTTTAGAGGGCCAGCTGGGAGCTCCTAGGGGTTTATGGGTCATTTAAGGATTTTGGATTTACTCTATGTGAAATGAAGAGCCTTTGCAGTTTTGAAGAAAGTGAATTTGCATGACTTGGGTTTTTAAAAGATCCATCTGGCTGCTGAATTGGGAATAATCGGTGGGAATGGAGCTGTTTGAGGAAAGGGTAGAAGCCCAGAAACCCGTTAGGAGGCCTTTACATGAGTCCTGATAAGAGATGGCGATGGCTCAGACCAGGATGGTAATAGAGATGATGGGAAGTGGTGAATCCGAGATATATTTTGAATGTAGAACCAGTAGGATCTCCTAATGGAAACTAATAAGGAGTTTTTTGGCTTGTCAATTTCATTTTAGTGTTGGCGGACACTGATTCCAAGTTTTTAATAATCACCTGAGCAAACAATTATAATCCTTCCCAGCTGCTCCAGGCAGCACACTGAATCATGTGGTGATGAATTTGACTTTTCAGGTATGCTGGGACTTAGGCAAAAGGGGCAGGGAGGGATGGTGGAGCTTGAACACAGACTTTCTCTTACAGGGTAACTCCCCAGGTAAGGGAGGAAGGGCCTCACAGATAGTGAGGTAGTGATTGCTGACAAGGGAAGCTCATGGAGGTGGGAATAAAAGGTTGGGCTTCAGGATGCTTTGTGTCCTGAAGCCTTTATTTATCCCTATCCCAGTTAATTAAGGCTTTAACTCTCTCTTCACCAATACCATGACGCATATAGAAGGACCTGGTGAGGCAGTGAACTTCAGTGGATGTAATTCAACAAATTACTTGACCAAACCTCAAATGTGTTTTTGACCACCATAGCCCTGAAGTTTGAAGATGTAAGAAACCCTTTAGTATCTTCAGAGGAAGTTTTCTGTATGGCTTTGTTCTCTAAATCAAACATTGAGGGACATAAACTCATCATTCTCTATAATCTGCTCAATATCACCGGAGGAGGTCTGAACGCTCATCATCCCTTTGTCGCTGTGTTCCTTCCACTACTTGCTCTCAATGCTCCAGCTCCCTCCTGGGGACCCATTTTTGTTTGTCAGGTTTTCTGACTATAGCAACAAAACTAAATCTGAAGAATTTAAGCTGAGACTGGATTTATTGGAAGGGAGCTCTCATAGGACTGATGGAAACACTGAAAGATTACATCTGGGAATGGCAATCAGTAAGGCCAATTGTGGCAGGCCATGCAGCTGACGTCATGCCTTGGAGTTTGAGCACCGCTGGAGGCGGCCAGCCTCTGCCCGCTGAGGGGAGCTGATGGCCTTCTGGTCTGGGCCTGGACTGCAGTCGCTGGGCATGTGTACCACACTTTCAAAACTTCCAGTTCTGGGCGGGAGCATCCAATAGGTTAGTCTTTGGTGATATATCTCCCATTTGACTGTCTGAGGTCAAGGGGAGGATGTTCCTGGGAATCCGAAGGGGTAAACTTTCCTCTAACATGCAATGAGGATTTTCTTCCAGAAGAAACTATTTGGATACTGAGTAACAAAACATAATAATGCAGTGATACGATCTACTGGAAACATTTAAAAGGGAATACATTTGCATAAAAATGTATAATGATTTGCATATACCTTGCATTTACCCTAATGGAATCATGCCATACTCTATCCTTGGATAGTTTTCCATTTAAAATGTTATTACTGTTGAGTTGAAAATTTCCCCTTTTCTTAAAATAAACAATTATGAATTCTTCACTATTTATCATCTTTTCCCCCCAGTTCTTGCTCTTTCTTCCAGTGCATAAGCATCCCTTTTTTCTCTCTCTTATTTTTTATTTATTTTTGCTTCTTTTCTTATTGACTTTATATCCTGTTTCCCTCTACTTATTTTATATAAAACATCTTGAATATATCTTATTTCCTTTCTCCTTTTATAAGAAAGGAACTGATTAGAACCTAAGCAAAATCAACCAGGTTCTGTTTATTTTCAAACATACTTCATCATTAGCCCCTCTCCCTACCTATTCTCTCGACCCTGAGCACCATTGCTTTAAATATTTTCTTTATTTCCTAGGTATCCAGGGGTTCTAGGTATGACAAAGAGATGGCAATTGACCTCAGAAAGGTAGTGCAATACAATGGCTAAAATGTGTCCTCTGTGATCACATAGCTGGTATCATTTTATATGATATAATAATTATAATTCCTACTTCATTGGGTTGATAAGTTTAAGTGATTTATTAGTTATGTACTTAGGATAATTCATGTAGCATAGTATGCACAGTGTTGATGTGGAGGAATTTTTATTATCACTGTTCTGTATCAAAGCATATCTTTTCCTTATCCCATTATCCCAGGGCCCCCTTCTACGATTTCCAAAGTGTCAAGATGACACCATTAGCATAATATATTCATGGATTTAAATGGTTTAAGGCAGTGGTTCTCAACCTTCTGGCCCTTTAAATACAGTTCCTCATGTTGTGACCCAACCATAGTTATTTTCATTGCTACTTCATAACTGTAATGTTGCTACTGTTATGAATCATAATGTAAATATCTGATATGAAGGATAGTCTTAGGCAACTCCTGTGAAAGGGTCGTTCGACTGCCAAAGGGGTCGCGACCCACAGGTTGAGAACCGCTGCTCCAGTACCTGCCTCCT
>NW_006300376.1:6486817-6492638 GCF_000327345.1 Myotis davidii | reverse complement strand
CCATTCCGACAGGTGTGAGATGGTACTGCATTGTCATTTTGATTTGCATCTCTCGGATGATTAGTGACTTTTAGCATGTTTTTATATGTCTCTTGGCCGTCCTTATGTCCTCTTTCAAAAAGTATCTATTATGGTCCCTTGCCCATTTTTTGATTGGGTTGTTTATCTTCCTTTTGTAAAGTTGTTTGACTTCCCTGTAAATGTTGCAGATTAAATCCTTATTGGTGATAATGTTGGCAAATATGTTCTCCCATGCAGTGGCCTTTCTTGTTTTGTTGATGGTTTCATTTGCTGTACAGAAGCTTTTTATTTTGATGTTTGTTTATTTTCCCATTTGTTTATTTTCTCTTTAGTTTCCATTGCCCTAGGAGCTGTATCATGAAGATACTGCTTCGGCATATGTCTGAGATTTTGCTGCCTGTGGATTCCTCTAAGATTTTTATGGCTTCCCGTCTTACATTTAAGTCCTTTATCCATTTTGAGTTTATTTTTGTGTATGGTGTAAGTTTGTGGTCTAGTTTCATTTTTTTCTCATGTATCTCCAATTTGACTCAGTGATCCCACTTCTAGGAATATATCCCAAGAAACTAGAAACACCAATCAAAAAGGATATATGCACCCCCATGTTCATAGCAGCATTATTCACCATAGCTAAGATTTGGAAACAGCCTAAGTGCCCATCAGCAGATGAGTGGATTAAAAAACCATGGTAGTTACAGTTGATGTCAGAGGCAAAGGTTTCAGCCGAGTCCAGATCTCTCTCTCTCTGACACATGATTTTCATAGCATGGCTGAAGACCACTGTAAAAACTAAGGAAGAGACTTTAGAAGAAGACCACTGCACTGCACTGCACTGATTTTAGTGTTTACAATAGACCTTCAAACTTCTTTTGTGATTATATCTGTTTAACAAATTAGACACTTTGATTTTGTCATTAGTGATATTATATTTCTGTTTCTCTTTGAATTAAACTGTTCTTGAAGCAATTACAGAGATAGACCAGATCTTTATGATTGAAGATCAGTAGCCAATGCTTGTTTCAACTTTTCCTTTGTTCCGATAAGATGATGAAAAGCATTAACTATACCTTTAGAAGAGCATTCTGTAGTGGAATAGCTTGCATTGTGCAAACCTCTTATTCTTCCATGTAGTTATTATATTAGCTTCTGGTCATTAAATTTCCTTTCCTGTCTTGTTTTCACAGCATGTTGTAGCATTGGTCCTTGACTACAAGAGTTTGATTTAAAAATGTATAGGAAAGGGAATTTAGGAAAGCTCACATGCTAGGCAGAAAATGTCAATCAAGTTTCTGCTCCCCCCTGCTTTGGTTGACATATTTCAGGCAGTGTGCAGAGTATTATTTCACTGTTCTATTTTCCTTTGATTTATTTAATCTCACACTTAATACACATTATTTTCTCTTATTTAGAAATGTCATTGCTTCTCTATTTATTTTTCTTTACTACAATTTGTTTTAAAATAAATATTTCCTCAATTTTTTCACTATGCTATTATCGATCTGTATAGCTTTGCTTTTTCTCCTTTCAGACTTTTTGAACTCTCCTTTCAGTGGCAATGTAACTTCATAGACAGGAATGATTATTCTCTATGTTAGATCAAAACTGAGGCTTCAGGTGAGTTATTTCCAGAAACTGGGCACAAACAGGGTCTTTCACTGTTTTAGGTCTGGCTCTCAGACAGCCAGAAAGTCTGTGGCAGCATAACTCTGTTCTTCACATTGTGCTCTCGCTGTGTGCATGGCAGTATCCAAAGTTCCTCTTTTTATAAGGCCACTAATCATATTTAAGGATACTAGTATCATTTATAAGGATACTAATCATGACTAACGGTCATTCAATTGAAACAGAATCCTCTCAGGGGAGTCACTGTTGCTGACATTCAGTTAGGTCATGCAGGGTGTCCACCCTGGAAAAGGCTTTGCATTACTTCTGTGTAAAACAGTAAAAGTAAATGAAAGCTGGTCCACCAGAGGATTCTGTTTTTAACCAAACGTCTTTAGTTTCCTAAGAGATAAAACCCATGCAATTTTTAATTTAATGTGGCACCCAGACCTTTGTATAGTGAGCATTCTCTAAGATCAAATCAAACAATTAACCATTGTCTCTTGAATTCACATCCTCTGGATTATTGGGCTCACCATTCACATAGACTCAGTAGAAATCTACTGTGGGATTCTTTATTCAAGATATTCATTAGCTTGTGTGCTTCGATTAAAAAAAACACAAATCAAAAAACACTAAAGTGAAGACTTCCTGTACTCTTGGAGAGAAAGTAGCACCCCCATATCAAGAGGATATAACTAATGTGATCAAAGAGGCACATGGAATAGTGTAATAGGATTCAAATCCTGCTCTTGGAAGCACAATGGTTCCATGGAGATGCTTCAGAACTACGAAACAGTATAGTATTCTTCACCCAACAGTTAAAATTATAATTCCCCAATGAAGTAATGTATCACTTTATTAGTTTACTTAAGGCTTGGTGCACGAATTCGTGCACGGGTGGGGTCCAGCCGGCCCGCCCCAATGGAGGCCTGTTGGGCTGGCTGTGGGAAGGGGCCATGGTGGTTGGCCAGCCAGCCCCGCTCCTGATCGGGGTGTTGGGTTCGATGGGGCCCGAGTCGGCTTGGGAGGTGGTGCCAATCGGGGCCCAGATCAGGCTGGTTGGCTGCAACTGTGTGTCATAGCCACCGTTTGCTCCGATCGTTCTGGTTGTTCCACCATCCAGGTCACTGGTTTTTTATATATATAGATAATGATATTATTTTAATAAATACATTAAATGATATATCACTTATAATCCTATATAATAAAAGGGTAATATGCAAATCGACCAAAGGGTGGAACAACCGGGCGCTATGACACACACTGACCACCAGGGGCAGACGCTCAATGCAGGATCTGCCCCCTGGTGGTCAGTGTGCTCCCTCAGGGGGAGCGCTGTTCAGCCAGAAGCCAGGTTGAAGGCTGGCAAGCACAGCAGCAGTGGCAGGAGCCTCTCTCGCCTCTGCAGCAGTGCTAAGGATGTCTGACTGCCAGCTTAGGCCTGCTCCACATGTGGACATCCCCTGAGGGCTCCCAGACTGAGAGAGGGCGCAGGCCAGGCTGAGGGGCCCCTCCGAGTGCATGAATTTCGTGCACTGGGCCTCTAGTTTATAAATATATATCACTTATTTTATATGATGGGATTCTGTGTTAGATGTATTTAGAAAATCATTAATGGCTAAAAAATGTTTATATCATACATTACCCTAATATTTATGTTATCAAAACAAAAAGTAAGTAGAGGTAAGAAAAAAGTCTTCTAGATGTCTTTTTTAAAAAAAATATATTTTTATTGATTTCAGAGAGGAAGAGAGAGGGAGAGAGAGATAGAAGCATCAATGATGATAGAGCATTATTGACTGGCTGCCCCCACTGGGGATCGAGCCCGCAACCCTGGCATGTGCCCTGACGGTAATTGAATGGTGACCTCCTGGTTCATAACTTGACGCTCAACCACTGAGCAACACTGGCCGGGCTAGATGTCTTTTTTAAGAGGAAGAAGTTGAGCTCTACTTCTTCCCAATTAGATTGTGAGTTCCTTGTACATTTCTTTATTGTTTTTACAGTTTTTTTCTTTATCATTCCCCATGGCTAGCATATTATAGTGAGTAATTGAATAAATTAGCGAATGAGCTAATAAACAGACAAGCTAACCACTCATCTCTCAAACCTTCAGTACTCTTTTGTTATGCTGACCCAGCCACCAACAATGTGACTTTGGATAAGATGGCTAACATGAAAATGAAAGAGCTACACTGGAGTTTAGCTGAATGCAGCTTTTTTCTTTTGTGTTGGGAAGTTTCAAGTTCTACTCTTGCTCTGTCCTGATTCTGAGCAGCAATGACCTAGTATACATGGGGTAGCAAGAAGGCCAGCAAGTACTATCCTTTCATCTTAAGGCATTTTGGGTTTTTGACATTTAGCTTAGTCTTTGTGATAGTGCTTGCCCTCTAGCTTCCTACCTGACACATGGGACAAAATCCAATACAGCAGAGTCCCATGTAATTCCTTGTTGCATGTGATATGCAATAATAAAATGTATGAAGATATTCTGACCTACACTCCTTTTTACTATACATAGGTCAGTGATGGTGAACCTTTTGAATTCGGCATGTCAGCATTTTGAAAAACCCTAACTTAACTCTGGTGCCGTGTCACATATAGAAATTTTTTGATATTTGCAACCATAGTAAAACAAAGACATATTTTTGATATTTATTTTATATATTTAAATGCCATTTAACAAAGAAAAATCAAACAACAAAAAATGAGTTTGCATGTCATAGGTTTGCCATCACTGACATAGGTTAAAAACTACTAGTAGAGAAAGAATAACACACTTTTGCAAATGCTAAAGAGATTTATGTTACATCAAGACCAGGGTAAAAAATATAAGCTAACACATTTATAGAATATATAGAAAATTTTTCATAATTTTAGTTAGTAGCACATGAGCTCAGAAATATATGTAACATGAGATACTATACAAATTTAACTATTTAACTTTCCATTTCAATTCAACATTTATTTAACAAGCACTATGGTTTAGGACAGATATATAAAAATGGAGCAAGTTATGCACCTTGTTTTCAAGAAACTCATAATTCAATAATGAAGCTAAGATATAACAAATAATTATAATTAAGAAGAAGTAAACAAGAAAAATACAAATAATTTATATAGGGTTTGAAGAGCAGACACCAGGTTATGTAATTGGGATTCATGAAAAGAATGGCTTTAAGATGAACACGAAGGGATAGGATTTTGTTTGCTAGGGAGTAAAGGGATTAGAGAAAGGAGCATGCATAAAACTTTGACAGTGGAAACTGGTCTATATTTTGGAATAATGAGTAGTTGCATGCACATGGATCCTAAAATATACTTGGAGAAGTGGTTGGAAATCATCAAGTTAGAAAGACAAGGTGGCCTTACTGAAGAAGGGTCTAAATATTAGGTGAAATACCCAGACTGCATTTAACTGGAAATGTAGAGCCTCTGAAAGAGGTGGAGGGAAAGAAGAGTAGTTTTGGTGCTATGGCTTAAGAAATGTGGTCTGGCAGAAATTAGGACAGAGAGAGGTAAGAGGGGAGAATTTGAGTTGTGCAATTATTGTAATAATCTAGTGTCTGGATTATTGAGAGGGGATTGGGAAATAAAGATAGAAGACATTTACATAGGGCCTAGATAGGAAATAAATGAGACATTCAATTTGGGTAATTTGAGACTATTTGCAAAGGTATGAATAGTCGGGGGAAACCACAAGAGTAGTTAACTCAGTTCTTTGGGATTTGTTAGAGCAGGGACTATCACTACCTGTAGGTCTAACGTGGTGTGGGGCAGGAGCATTATCAGAACCCAGGAGAAGACTGCGTGGCACAGGAAGCCTTTTTAAAAAGAGGCAGCCGGTCCATGGCAATCTCAGAGAATAAGTATATTCCCTGATTTTAAGAATAGGAATATTCCCTCCTTCTGGTTTCTTGCTAGGGCTCTTCACTGGCCAAGAATAACTGGAAACCAGAGCTTAAGAGAATTGTTAATATCATCCAATTAGATCAGCCTCCCAGAACACATGCAGGGTAGGGAGTGATCTGGAGGGCAAATGAAAGCTATCCTGTGCATTTATGGATCAGTGCATGATACTTTATGTGAGATGCCAGCCAGATTTGCAAATGCAGATTTGGAGCACAGTGGAAATGTTTGGCTATGAATGAGGATGTCAAAACTGCTAAAGTTGTGAGAGTGGATGATGAGATCA
>NW_006300376.1:6484538-6486793 GCF_000327345.1 Myotis davidii | reverse complement strand
GGAAAGAGAATATAAAGAAAAGGAATAAATTAATGGGTTAGAACTTTTGGGATAAACTACACTTATAAGACAAAAGAATGAAAAGGAGACAGTAAAGCAGATAAGAGGATTGGAAGGAACCAAAATCAGGAGCAAAGAATGATGAGGACCAAGGACAGATCACAGGACCAGGGAGGAAAAAGAGGCAGAAAAGGCTGACAGAAATGTTTAAGAAGGGATGTACAGAACTGTCACTGGCTCTTTGCCAATTTAGGATGAAGGGCTGGTTTTATCAATGCTGACATGGACTTCTGTATGGTTGTGTTTCAGATGTGGGGAGATAACAGAGAATAATGATGAGAGGTTATAGTGAAGGAGTTGCGTGCAGGGACAAATAATCACATCCCCACTTCTCCATTTAGTTCTATTTTCTTCTGCTAGTTTTACTGTTTCTCTTTCTTCTCTTCTTCCTTTTTTTGCATTTATTGAACATTTATAATATACCATACATGTCACCTACTTATAGCATGCCATTTCAAAATAAGGCAGTCTGGTAGATATTATTTTCATCTTATATGAAAGTTTTAGAGAGGTCATAGATCTTGCCCACAGTCATGTATTAAGTAAATATTAGGTTTATTTTCAAAACCAGAGCACTCAGACTCCAAAGCTGTGCACTCTACACACTATCAAACACTGTTTTGACATATAGTAGTTACTCATCAGCTGCTTGAAGAAAGAATGAATGAAGTGTGGCTTAGAGTACTTCATATAAGACAGGCAACCCGAGTTCTATTTCTAGCCTTGCTATTAAATACAGTGCAACCTCTCTGTTAACAAAGGTTGCTTTAAACTGTTCTAAAAATAATCATGTCATGAAAACACTTTCATTAGAGAAAGCTACTATATAAATATTAGGTGAAAAATGAATATTTCCTATAATGCAAATGTTGGATTAAAACAAATCAAAAGTCTTCTTTAGAGTAAAATATCTTTAGAGTAAAATATGTTTATCATGTTATTGTTGCTGGTGTTGCCCCAAAGAAATGATGACATCATTTTGATGCTTTATGATATACCATGTTCATTGTTCAATTTAAAGTATATAACTCAAGATACTGCCAATTACTCACAATGTGATCATAGTAAGTTGTTGTGAAATCAGTAACATCTAAGAGTTCAGACCAGAAAATAAAGCAGAATCCTGTGCAAAAAAGAAATGATTGGAGTTCTCTTACCAATGTCCTTCCTTAAAGAAAAATGAAAGCACTCACTGTTCATTTTCATCTTATTTGAAAAATCAGAGCTGAGAAATCTGGTTAGTTCTTGAAATGTTTGCCTTAAATAGGAAGTGTCCATATTTTTTTTAGCATCCTCACCAACACAAATAACACTTAGACTTCCATTCATGAACTTTCGCTATACTGTTAAGAGAATGCCTTCTGTCTAGCATGAAACATTTAATGATGATTTTGTGATATATTTTTGGGGTATCAAATGCATTAAAATTCAGAAATTATTGAATAAATATTTGACCATCTTTTCTTGCATTTCAGCCAGTGTACAAATTTTGTTCTTCCTTATTCTGTTTCTTTTTAGAAATTTCTTCAGTTCTATATTTTTTATTTACTGCTGCCTTAGACCTCTTGGGACATAGTGTAGGTAATTAACATCTACTCACACTGTAATGTAAAAAACTGACACCCAGAGAAGGTAGTTGGTTTAATTAACATTGAGATAAATGTGGGTTTAGCAGAGCCATAGGATGACCCAGTGTCCAAATAACAAATCTAGTGCTCTAGAATTCACTCATTAGTCAGACTGTGTTCAGAGCTCTGTACTCTTTCATTACAGAAATAAAGTCATATCTACACCACTTTTGGATACACCAATAATATGATAAAATAGATGTGACTCTATGAAGTTCAAAGTCAAGAGTCAATCAAACACTATTCTCTACATTGAATACATTCTCTCCTGCTTTCCATATAATACATGATCATTACATGCTATTGAATGAATGATGCTAATATTTAAGTGAATAGGTGTTGGGAGAGAGCATGAAGAAAGAACTGGAGGGTAATGTAATTAGATTAACCACAAACTGGTAGCCATTGGCTCAGTTCACCTACCCCTAAGGTCAGTGTTTTAAATCACATTTTGGAAATTTGTAAAAAGTGAAGAGAAAAGGAGGAATAGTTTTGTTTTGTTTTTTACTTTTAATTTCTTTATTGATTAAGGTACTACATATGTGTCCTTATCCCACCATAATCCCG
>NW_006300376.1:6483434-6484503 GCF_000327345.1 Myotis davidii | reverse complement strand
GTTGTTCTCTATAATCCACAAATGAGTGAGATCATGTGGTATTTATCTTTCTCTGACTGGCTTATTTCACTTAGCATAATGCTCTCCAGTTCCATCCATGCTGTTGCAAAAGGCAAGAGTTCCTTTTTTTTACCGCAGCATAGTATTCCATCATGTAGATGTACCACAGTTTTCTAATCCACTCATCTGCTGATGGGCACTTAGGCTGTTTCCAAATCTTAGCTATGGTGAATTGTGCTGCTATGAACATAGGGGTGCATATATCCTTTCTGATTGGTGTTTCTAGTTTCTTGGGATATATTCCCAGAAGTGGGATCACAGGGTCAAATGGGAGTTCCATTTTTACCGTATTGTTTACCACAGTGGCTGTACCAGTCTGATTCCCGCCAGCACTGCACAAGGGTTTCTTTTTCTCTGCATCCTCTCCAGCACTGGTCGTTTGTTGATTTGTTGATGATAGCCATTCTGACAGGTGTGAGATGGTACCGCATTGTTGTTTTGCTTTGCATCTCTTGGATTATTTGTGACTTTGAACATGTTTTCATATGTCTCTTGGCCTTCCTTATGTCTTCTTTTGAAAGTATTTATTTAGGTCTGTTGCCCATTTTTTTTGGGGGGGGGGCGTTGTTTAATCTTCCTTTTGTTAAATTGTATGACTTCCCTGTAAATGTTGGAGATTAAACCCTTATCAGTGATAACATTGGCAAATTATGTTCTCCCATGCAGTGGGTTTTCTTGTTGTTTTGTTCATGATTTCTTTTGCTGTGCAGAAGCTTTTCATTTTGATGTAGTACCATTTGTTTATTTTCTTCTTAGTTTCCATGGCCCTAGGAGCAGTATCAGTGAAGAAATTCCTTCGGCATATGTCTGAAATTTTGCTGCCTGTGGATTCCTATAGTATTTTTATGGTTTCCCATCTTATGTTTAAGGCCTTTATCCATTTTGAGTTTATTTTTGTGTATGGTGTAAGTTGTAGTCTAGTTTCATTTTTTTTTGTATGTATCTGTCCAATTTTCCTAACACCATTTATTGAAGAGACTGTCTTTTTTTAATTTTTTTATTGTAACTC
>NW_006300376.1:6481407-6483200 GCF_000327345.1 Myotis davidii | reverse complement strand
CCACCCCTCTCCTGCCCTCCAACCCTCCCCGGCCTTCCTGCTGTAGTTTGACAGTCTGTTCGAGGCAGCTGAAGAGACTGTCTTGACTCCATTGTATGTTCATGACTCCTTTGTTGAATATTAATTGAGCATAGAGGTTTAGGTTAATTTCTGGGTTCCCTATTCTATTCCATTGATCTACATGTCTGTTCTTGTGCCAGTACTAGGCTGTTTTGAGAACAGTGGCTTTGTAATACAGCTTGATATGTGGTTTTGAGATCCCTCCTACTTTGTTCTTCTTTCTCAGGATTGCTGCAGCTTTTTGGGGTCTTTTTTTATTCCAGATGAATTTTTGGAAAGTTCCTTCTAGGTTTGTGAAATATACCATTGGTATTTTAATGGGGAGTGCATTGAATCTATAGATTGCTTTGGGTAGTATGGACATTTTGATGATGTTGATTCTACCAGTCCATGAACAGGGTATGTTCTTCCATCTGTTTAAGTCTTCCTCTATCTCCTTTTCAGTGTCCTGTAGTTTTCCATGTACAGGTTTTGTATCATGTTAGTTAAGTTTACTCCTAGGTATCTTAATTCTTTTGGTGCAATAGTAAATGGAATTGCTTTTTTAGTTTCTCTTTCTATAAGTTCATTATTGGTGTATAGAAATGCCGTAGATTTCTTGGCGTAAATTTTGTATCCTGCTACATTGCCGAATTCATTTATTAAATCTAATAATTTTTGATGGAGTCTTTAGGGTTTTCTATGTACAGTATCATGTCATCTACAAATAATGATAGTTTTACTTCTTCTTTTCCAATTTTGATACCTTTTATTTCTTCTTATTGTCTAATATGTGATGTATCACGTTTATTGATTTGCGGATATTGTACCATCCTTGCATCCCTGGGATAAATCCTACTTGGTCATGGTGTATGATCTTTCTGATGTACTGCTGGATCCGATTTGCTAAGCTTTTGTTGAGGATTTTGGCATCTATGTTCATGAGGGATATTGGCCTGTAATTCTCTTTCATTGTGTTGTCTTTACCTGGTTTTGGTATTAGGGTGATGCTGGCTTCATAGAATGAGCTTGGAACTGTGCCTTCCTCTTGAATTTTGTGTAGTAGTCTGAGGATGATAGGTTTTAGTTCTTCCTTAAATGTTTGGTAAAACTCCCCTGTGAAGCCGTCTGGTCCTGGGCTTTTGTTTGCTGGAAGCTTTTTGATGACTGCTTCAATTTCTTCCATAGTTATCAGCCTATTGAGATTTTTAGAATCTTCCTGATTGAGTTTTGGAAGGTTGTATTTTTTCCAGAAATATGTCCATTTCCTCCAGGTTGTCTAGTCTGTTAGAATAGAGTTGTTCATAGTATTTTTTAACAATCCTTTTTATTTCTGTGAGGTCTTCTGTTGTTTTGCCTCTTTCATTTCTGATTCTATTTGGGTCCTCTCTCTTTGCTTCTTAGTGAGCCTGGCTAGAGGTTCATCAATCTTATTTATCCTTTCAAAGAACCAGCTCTTGGTTTCATTGATCTTTTGTATTATTTTTTTGGTGTCTATGTCATTCATTTCTGCTCTGATCTTTATTATCTCGTTCCTTCTGCTCACTCTGGACTTTTCTTGTTGCTATCTTTCTAATTCTTTTATAACATGCATTATTAATTCAATGATAGCTCTTTAGAAAAATTAAAACAAATAATGTACACATTATGCACATTAATTAAAAATGAATCCAATTACAGAGAAGTTAAAATGAAGGAGAGAGAAATTGTATCTTTAATAAAAGCAATACCTTACCATTTTTAATTTGGGTTTC
>NW_006300376.1:6466393-6480309 GCF_000327345.1 Myotis davidii | reverse complement strand
ATCATTTTTTTAAAATAAATATATATTTTATTGATTTTTTACAGAGAGGAAGGGAAAGGGATAGAGAGTTAGAAACATTGATGAGAGAGAAACATCGACCAGCTGACTTCTGCACAACTCCTACTGGGGATGTTACCCACAATCAAGGTACATGCCCTTGACTGGAATCAAACCTGGTACCCTTCAGTCCACAGGCTGATGCTCTATTCACTGTGCCAAATCGGTTAGGGCTCCATGATGTTTTTTATTGCATTTATATCACTCTTCATTTCTTCTTGATTCTTACATAAGTTGTTGATTTTTTCATGCATCCAGTTTATGAACTGTATGACCCCTTATTCTGAATTCTTTTTCTGACATATCTGTTTCACTTAGCTGCTTTTCTGGCAATTCCTCCTTTTCTTTCCTTTGGGAGTTTCTTTGTCTACCCATTTTTGGTCTCACTGACTGATCTAGATGTCGAGCCTTGCAGGGGCTGCTCCTTGGGTGGCAGTGGCTCCTCGGGCTGCGGTTGCTCCTCGAGTGGTTGTGGTAGTGGCTGCTCCTCAGTTGGCAGTGACTCCTCTGGTGGGTGCTGTTCACAGCAGTGGTGTCTCCTCTGGCTGGTTGGGGAGGCTGATCACCTAGCTGTTGTTTGTGGCTGCTGCTCTTTGGATGGGGCTGGCTGCATGCTGCTGCTGTTCCTCAGATGGGGTGGGCTGCTCGTGAGGCTGCCGCTCCTTGGATAGGGACAGATTGCTTGAAGGGCTGCTGCTCCTTGTATGGATGCAGGCTGCTTGCACAGCTGCTGCTCCTTGGATGGGGGCAGGCTGCTCACACAGCTGCTGCTCCTTGGATGGTGGCCGGCTGTGCAGGGCTGCTGCTCCTTAGTCATGGGCAGGCTGCTTGTGCAACTGCTGCTTCTCGGATGGGGTGGGCTTCTCACGTGGTTGCTGCTCTTCAGACAGGGGGAGCGGGCCACTCACACAGCTGCTGCTTCTTGGACAGGGGCAGGCCACATGAGGCTGCTGCTCTTAGGCCTGGGGCGGGCTGCTCGTGGGGCTGTTGCTCCTTGGACAGAAGCGGGCTGCTCACTTGTCTGCTGCTTGCGTTGTTGCAGTGCCCTGGGCTAAAGTGTTGGGCCGGTCTGAGGAGGACATGCTTCAGAACTCACAGGAGCCTGTGCCTGGTGGCTGGAGATTCACCGTGGGGCCACAGCCGAGGTAGCAGATCCCTGATAGGGGTGGCTGTTATCTGAGGGCACCCTGGATGGAGGTGAGGCTGGGCTCCCAGTGACAGCAGCTCTCGCCTTCAAAAAGGGTAGGCCTCTGAGGACAAGCCGCCTCCGGGTACTGTTTGCAATGGTAGCAGAGGCTGCCTAGTTAGGCGAGCCTGGTTAGCCTGCCCCTGAAGGTCCTGAGCGTTCTAACTGTGCCTCATTCACACACACACACACACACGCACCCCACCCAAGCACACACTCCTCTTTTGCTCCATCATTCACTCACACTCTCTCCCTCACTGTCACCTTCTTTCTGCCTCTGTAGTTGGGTCTGGGGTGTTATTGACCTGTTCGTGGATGGCGTTTCCTCTCCAGGTCTCTGGTTATGTGGCTTGCTCTCTAGCACCTTGGCCAGATAGGATAAAATTCAGCTCAACAGGACACAATACAAAGGGAAAAAAGCACAAATGTACTCATGACACCAATAACCCCAATATAAATTATCACATGAGCAAAGAGAATTAGCGGAAAGAAAAGAGAGCACAAATGATATTGAAGAGAGAGAAAAAGATGAGAAAAGAAAAAGGAGAATATATATATGTATATATATATATGTATATATATGTATGTGGTAAACACCACAGAACCAATAGATAAACCAAAAAATACAAACACTAAATACCCAGCAAAGAGGGTGGGGGCAGAATCTGTAGAGGCTGAGCTTATATACAGAAAATAAGGTTAAGAATTTGATGAATATGGGGAGGACCTTAATTCAGTATAGAGGAAGTAGAAAGGGGATGAGTGGATAAGAAGAAAGAGAATGAGAGGATAATAATGATAGTAATAAATTAAAAAAATTGATTTCAAAATGGTATAAAAAATAAAAAATAGCAAATAAAAATAAGATAAAATAGAGTGATGGAAAAATAATGCAAAAAGAAATAGAAAATAAAGCAACAAACAAAAACATGAAAACAAAGAAAAAAGAAGAAAAAAGAGATAACAAAATAATAATAAAATAATAAAAATGAAAAAGTGAAGTGTCATTCCTTTGGCTGGCTTAAGATCCCAGTCTTCTGTACTGTACTGTTTCTCAGTTTCCTGTCCTGGGATTGAAGGTCCTTGTTAGGCCAGTCCCTGTGGACTCTCGGGGACTCTTCAGATTTTTTTTTAATCCTTTGTACCATTCAGGATGGAATCTGGGTGTGGTTGTATTAGTTGACTAGAGACTGGAGGGAGGGGCTATCTCTTCAGGACAAAATGGCTGCCCAGGTCCAGGCTCAGGTATGACTCAGCGCCAGACTTGCTGCCACTTCTCCTGGACGCCCTCCTCTCTCCAGATTTCACAGGTCCGCACCTTCTCCTGCACCTCAGTCACGGATAAGTATCCATATCCAAAAGGTCCTATGAACTCGGTTCAGTGAAGAAAAGCACAGGCCACAGAGAGGGGAAGGACTGCGCCTCTGCGAGCTCCTCTCCTGCTGGCACTGCGCAGTCTGGTCAGCCCTTCAGGCCGCCCCCTCTGAGCCCAGGCTTTCGTGCCTGTGGCCCCAGATCTAGAATCCCTGCCTCCAGCAGTCCTGTGGACCTTCTTTCCACAGTCAGACGGTGTGCCTGTCCCCAAGGACGTGGCTAGGTGCTGTGTGGTTTCCCTTTGACCCTCTGGGCTCAGAGGTCTGGCAGACTCTCCTGCCCAGATCCTTGATTTTACCTTTCTCCAGGGGTCCTCTGCCTTTCCCGGCTACAAACTGTTTCACCAACTGAGTCTCCTTTGCCAATTTGGTTTGGATGTTATTTGTTTCAGTTGCTCATTCTATTTGCTCTGCGACAAGGCTTGGGACAGGTCTGTCTATTCCACCGCCATTTTGTCTCTCCTCTGGGTCTTCTCACATGCTGTTCCCTCTGTCTGGAACACCTATATTCCCTCCTTATTTGGCTCACACCTGCTGGTTCTACAGATTTCCACATAGACACTTCCTTTGCATTGTTTCCTCCAAAGGAGGATTAGTTTTTAACTTTGAGGGAGTAAGTCTTGTGAGAAAAGGATCAAGTAGTTGGTTGTGTAGTGTGAGAATAAGAAGGAAATCAAAGATGCCTCCTAGAGCAGGGGTCCTCAAACTATGGCCCGCGGGCCACATGCAAATACAAATATTGTATTTGTTCCTGTTTGTTTTTTTTACTTCAAAATAAGATATGTGCAGTGTGCATAGGAATTTGTTCATAGTTTTTTTTTAAACTATAGTCTGGCCCTCCAACAGTCTGAGGGACAGTGAACTGACCCCCTGTTTAAAAAGTTTGAGGACCCCTGGAATAGGTATTGTTTTTGTTTTCGGGAAATAAATCTATAGCTCAGAGAGTTTTAGAACTTTTTCCCAGTAAGTGCTAGTTGGAACCAGAACTCGAGTTTCCTGACTTCCACTATAGTGTTCTTATTGTTTTGTGTTGTGTGATTTTTTTGCATGTGTTGTTTTTTTAAAATATATTTTTATTGATTTCAGAGAGGAAGGGACAAGGAGAGAGAGATAGAAACATCAATGATGAGAGAGAATCATTGATCGACTGATGACTACATGCTCCCTCCTGAGGAAGGAGTATGCACCCAGGCATGTACCCTGACCAGGAATCGAATCATAACCTCCTGGTTCATAGGTCAATGCTCAGTCACTGAGCAACATAGTCCACCCTGCCTAAGAGGTAGAAATGGAGTCACTTCCAGTCTAAACATTCTAGATTCTCAAACAATGTTTAATGCATCATTTATGCACAGTTAAATGTTGCATCTGTTTTGGAATTTAGGTTACATCTTATAACAACACTAAATGTACAAAACAGGTTTAAAGCCATTTTTATGATATTTTTCATCTGAATTAATTTTTCTGAAATTTATTTATGAATTAATTTTTCTGGAATTTATTTGCTTCTGAATTCTCAAGGCCCAAGTTGTATCAACAGTTCACATTGCTATACTGATGGATTAATTCTTCCTTTCTGACCTTAAATGTCTTAAATTTGTCAAGAACAGACTTTCTCTCCCTGATTTGTCTCCTTACTTCAAAAGAGGAGGTAGGAACCCACTGAGAGAAGTGGCTTGGGAGCCCAGCAAGAGCTGTCCGAACTGGCTGGAAGCCGTAGCTCAGGCAAAAAGAAAAACTGACAATTTTGATTGCCAGCATGAGCTTCAAAATGGAATTAACAAGAAACAGATAAAAACTACATATAATATAATTATATTCTGCCAATAGAATCTCTACCAGACTTTTCCTGAAGTTACCATCAAAGAGAAGGAAATGGCTAAAAGTATAATTTTCTCCAGTATCATTTTTTTCCCCACTTTACTAGTAGTGATTAGAGAAATTAAGTGAGTGCACGAAGAAAATTACCTACTGGATCAATGAAAGCCAACTTCTGTCCTCCAAGGAGAGGTGATGTAGATGGATTTTCTCCCTTTCTGACTATGAAGTAATCTTTAAGGAACATCTTACTAAAATAATTAACATATTTGTACAAGTCAAAATTTCAGTGACTATTTATGCAACTCTTCCAATGTACAAGGCACTGATTGGATGCCCAGTCCTGTCTCCAAAGAGTCTGTAGTCTAGTAGAGCTTGCACATAATGAATAGCAGAAACTGACAACCTTTATTCAAGAGGTGCAGGAAAGAAAGGCAGGGGATTCAGAAGCAAGAGAGATTCTTTCTAGTTGGGAGAAATCAAAGAAAGCTTCTTGGAGGAATTAGATGTTGGCTAGATTTGGAAAATTATAAATATTTGAATATGTGGGGATGGTGGAGGCATTATTAAAATATTCTAGATGGAGGAAACTGTGTAAAAAGGATCCACTGTGTGGCAAAACATTATAGGTTATGTCACAGCTCATACACATTTGAGTTTAACCTGAGTATAGCCCTTGTGAAGTTTAGTGAGAAACTAAGGTTGGAAAGGATGGTTGGAGGCCACAAGGAATTGGCATTTATTCTGTGGGCAATAGGAAACCACAGAATAGGAAACCCAGGTTTCTGAGCTGTGAATAAAGTGATCAGAGCTGTGCTTCTAAAACATAGACCTGACAGTGAATTGCATGGTATGATAAAGAGAGAAAAGACTGGGAGGTGGGAATTCCTGTTAAGGAGCTATTGCAGTTGCCTAGGAGAGTGATAATGCAGGTCTGACTTTGGAGAGGCAGTAGGAATGGAAAGTAGATGAGTAAGTATGCTGTGCCTTCATTCATTTAATAAACATTGGATACCCCTCTGCTAGGTTCTGAACTAATACTGGTGAGCAGTGGTCTTTGCATTCATAAAGTTTATAATGTGGTAGTAGGCAAGAAACTATTCAAATAATCTTATACTTATTTACTTGCAAACACAGAATGGGCTATGAAGGGAATATACCTGGTGCTGAAAGAGCACATAGTGGAAGTTTTGACCTGGGCTTGTTTTCTTCAGGGAAAGATTCCCTGAAGCAATAACATTTGATATGAAATCAAGATGAGAAGAATTAACTATAAAAGAGGGAGAGGGATATGGAATAGTGTTCTAGGTAGAAGGATCATCATATTCCAAAGCCTGGAGGTGAGAGAGAACGTGGTGTAAGATCAGACAACTGGTAGGAGCCAGTAAAGTTGAAACAGAAGAAAAAGAGGAAGAGCAATGTGAAAAGAGAGTGAAGCCATAGTAGGAGCAAGATTATTCAAGCAAATAAGCCAGTTGGAGAAAGATAAATATCACATTTATCCTATGTTATTTGTGGAATATAATAAAAAACATTAACTGATGAACATAAATAGATCTAGAGACAGAGAAGCATGGAACAGACTTATCAGACTTCAGAGGGAAGTCAGGGAAGGGAGGTTAAGAGATCAACCAAAGGACTTATATGCATGCTTATAAGCATAACCATTGGACACAGACACTAGGGGGTTGAGGGCATGTGCAGGGGGTTAGGGATGGCCGGGGAGGAGGTCAATGGGGAGGGGGGGAGACATATGTAATACTTTCTATAATACTATATTTAATACTTTAAGCAATAAAGAATTAAAAAAATAAATAAAATAAAAAGATTATTCAAGGATTTATAGGTCAAATTAAGGCTTTGTACTTTAGTGTATGAGTAATGGTTTTAAAACAGTAGAGAGACAGTTATAAATTAAGCTCAATACTCTGACAGATACATGGAGAATGATCTCAAGATAGGCAAAATGGATCTAAGGAGACCTATTAAGAGGCTATTATACTAGTCCAATCATGAAGAATAGGAGTAGTAGCTTGAAATAAGTTGGTTGCAGGGGAGGAAAGAGAAATCAATTATGTAAGACTAATAAACTGCATGTGGAGTTAGAGAGATGGAATTCTTATTAATTTACTTATTGGTTTATGAAGCCATTCAAAAATTAGGGGGAAAACTATGATTTTGGTTTTGGGAAGAGTGAAGTTAAAATAGCCTTTAGGACATCTAAGTGGATAAATCTGATAGGCAGCTGGCTATTCAGGCCTAGAGCTGGAGATAATTTGGGAACCATCAGATGGATTATAATACAGGCAAGATGAAATCCCCAGGGAGATCAAGAAATGTATAATATATTGAGTGCAAAGAGAAGAGGGGCTAAGATTGGCACTTAAAGATATCAATATTTAGTGGCCAATTAAGGGAGAGTGGGACAGTAAAAAAGACACAGAAGGAAGGACCAGAGATTGTTCTGAATTTTATTTTTTGACTACAATTTACATTCAACACTGTTTAGTGTTAGTTTCAGGTATATAGCACAGTGGTTAGATAATCATATACTTTAAAGTGTGTTTCCCCTGATATTTCAAGTACCCACCTAGCACCATACATAGTTAATACAATAGTATTGACTGTATTCCCTATGCTGAACTTTACAGCCCCATGACTATTTTGCAATTATCAATTTGTACTTCTTAATCCATTCACCATTTTCATGCCCTACTACATCCATCAGTCTGTTCTCTGTGCCTATGATTCTGTTTTTATGTTGTTAATTTTGTTCTTTAGTTTCCATATGTAAATGAAATAATATGGTATTTGTCTTTCTCTGTTTGACTTGTTTCACTTAGCGTAATACCCTTTAGGTCAAATAGTAAGATTTCATTCTTTTTTATGGGCCTGTGATTTTTGAGAAAGACTAAACGAGGAACACTGTGAAAGCAAAGAAAAGAGAAGGTTTCAAAAAGGAAGGAGCCATCCACAGTGACAAGCACTGTGGAATGGTCAAGTAAGAGGAACACTGAGAATACCTACAGGAGTTAGTTACTTGAATGCCATTAGTGACATACAAAAAGGCACTTTAGTGGTGTGATTGGTCCATAATGCAGTGAAATCAGATTATAGAGGTTTGTGGGAAAAGGAGAGTAGGCATTGAGCAACTATGCTATCTATCTAAATTCTTAGGCAAAGTTTGAGTATGAAGGAGGTGAGATAGTGTGGTAGCTAGAAAAAGAAGTGGGATACAGAGATTTCTTTTTTTAAATCCTCACTCAAGGATATGTTTCCATTAAATTTCAGAGAGAGAGAGAGGAAGAGAGAGAGAGAGAGAGAGAGAGAGAGAGAGAGAGATTGTTGTGAGAGAGAAACATCAATCCATTGCCTCCAGTACACATCCATACTGGGTATCGAACCAAAACCTACTAGTAGGTATGTGCCCTGACCAGGAATCAAACCCACAACCTTTTGGTGTATGGGACTATGCTCCAAACAACTGGGCCACACCAGCCAAGGCATAGTACTTTTTTTAATGGAATTAATTTCTTCAGAAAATAATCTGAGTCATTATGTAAAAAATGTGAAATATATGATAATGTCTAAACATAGAAATAAAAATGTAAAATCCTGTGAAAGCAAAGGAAACAAGTAGTCTACTCATGAGAGATAATTTAGTTGGTATAATTAAATATTAAATTTTATTCTGGACTCCTGGAAGCCAAGACAAATAGGAAAGGCTACATGTCATAAAGGCTTCATTATCTGATAGCAATAATAAAAGTAGCTTATATAAATGAGTGATTTCTATTACACATGTAATATCTCATTTAGTCATCACTAAAGCCCATCAAGTTACTACTATCCTATGTATTTTCCACATGCAGACACCTGAAATAAAGAGGGTAGGAGCTTGACTAAGTTCACTAAGGTAATTGTCTGAAGGATGTTTAGAACCAGGCGCTCTGACCCAGAGCTTACATTCTTTTATGACTATGATACACAGCCTTTACTTATGCTGCTTCTTCATAAAAGATGAAGTTCCTTGTGGTACCACATTCTACACTTGATCTTAGCCAAAAGGCCGAGAGGCGATGGTACCACATTCTAAAACAATTAGCCACATGGCACCTCATATAGGAGCCACTGGACAACATAAAATGGAACATGGCTACAGGCTTTAAACGGTTATGGAAGCCATTGGTTTTATTTTTGACATTAATGAGTGTCCAGGTGGATTGGAGCCTTTAACCCCCACTTCCGGGTTTAGGCCTGCTGCATATAATAATAACAGCTGCAGCTCCAGTTGGCCCTACTTCCTGCACTCAATCAAAAGCCTTAACTCACCTGCTTTGTAGGATGTATCCTCTCTTCTGAGCTTCTTAGAAGTGCTTTCTTTCTGAGACAGTCAGAATCTTTTTTTAAACTACAAAAATAGTATATGTTTATTATATAAAATTTGGAGAATTCAGAGAAATATGGAGAAGAAAGCAAAGATCACTTACAATCCTTTCATACGAACATAACTATTGTTAGCATTGAAGATCCTTCCTGTCTCTGTTCTGTGAATTTACCTGTATGTGACAAGCATCTTTTGATGTAGGCACTTCACTAGATACTGTGTGTCAATATTTATACAGGTAGAATAATACTATAAGCAATGTTTGGTAAAATGCTTTCTTTGCTTACATATTTTGAATGATTTCCCATGGCATTAAATATTTCTCTTTGAAATAGTTTAATCGTATTTCATCACAAGGGTGAACATTCTATATTTACTCAGTTCTACATTGTCGTACATCCAGGTTTTCTTCTCATTGCTTTGACAATCATAGTTAAGACTGCTATGAACACGGCACATACATTTCTGTGCATAGGTCTGATTTGTCTCCAGAAAATTCCTAGGAGGCAAATTGCTGTGTTAAAAGGAATTTAAAAATCTTATCTGCTTATTTAGAAAAATTGTTTTTTCTCCAGGGTTCTGTGTCTTGTTTTTTTAAAACTACTTGGTTGAGGTAGGATGGATATACAAAAAGTTGTACATAGTTCATGCATACTACTTGATTTGCTTGGAGATAGGTATACACCTGTGAAACTGTCAGTATAATCAAGGCCATAAATGTGTCTGTCACCTCCAAAAGTTACCTCCTGTCCTTGTTATTTATTTATTAATTATTTGTTTATTTAAAAATATATCTGTTTTTTTTTTCTTTTTTGGTAAGATCACTTAACATAAGATCTGCCTTTTTAGAAAAAAATTAAGTGTACAATATTGTATTGTTCTCTATAACCCTATGTTGTCCAGAACTTCTTTTGTATAACTAAAATTTGTAAGGGATATTGTGTGAACATATATAGTAAATAAAACAGCACTTTACACTTAGTAGTTGCTCAAGAAATGATGACCATTATTATTCAATATAAGCAACCCAGCCCAGCTGGTTGAGCATCAACCCGTGAATCAGGAGGTCAAGGTTCTATTCCTGATCAGGGCACATGCCCATATTTTGGATTCTATCCTCATTAGGCAATATGCAGGAAGCAGCCAATGTATGATTCTCTCTCATCAATGATGTTTTTATCTCTCTCTCCCTTTCCCTTCCTCTCTTTGAAATAAATAAAAAAATATTTTAAAAAAGATAAGCAAATCATAATTTGTCATTGAGCTTAATTATAGAGGATATTTATTATTATAAATTAAATAATTTTTAAAGTAACCTTTTTGCTACGTAATTTTCTTATACCATTTCATATTTCTTTGTGGTATTTCATATTATAATAATGATGATGATAAGGAGAAACACTTTTTAGAGCTTTTTAATGTAGCAGACATTGAAGTAAGCATGTTATGTGCAACATGTTGCTAATCTTCATTTGCATAGGCACTATCATTATAGCCCTTTTACATATGAGTACACTGAAACTGGAAAAGTTTACGAGATATGCCCAAAGCTATATAGATCGTAAGAGGCAGATCAGGCTACAAGCAGGCACTCTGATACCAGAGTTTGTATGTTTTATGACTACTCTGAGAGAGAGCAGGAAAATAGTGTGCATGCATTACAATAACCTGCAATTCTGCTTGTTACTGAAAACCTAACGCTGTACTCAAAGTCAGGCAGTAGTAGTTTATCCTGTAGCATGCTAGGAAATAATTTTTCCATATGTTTTCCTCCCTCTTTTAAAAAAAATCCATCTGTGTTTTCCTCATATTCTTCCTCTATTACTGCTATCAAAATCTACTCTTAAGAATGGATCTCACAAATAATTTATTTAAGGTTTCCTAGGGCTTGTAATTGTATTTTAATATAAGCCAGCATTTTATTTTTTTTATAACATTTTAATTGATTTTGAGAAACATCAATGATGAGAATCAGATTGGCTGCCTCCTGCATGCCGCCTACTGGGGATTGAGCTGCAATGGGGCATGTCTCCTGACAGGGAATTGAATCACAACCTCTTGGTGCATAGGATGATGCTCAATCCACTGAGCCACTGAGCCATGCCAGCAGGAGCCAGCATTTTAATTCAAACTCATGTAAGTCAAATGATGGCATTTTAAACCTTAGAAAACTAGGGGGTAAGGCAATTTATGGGGCAGGAGAGTCCTTCTGAAAGCACACAAGGTAGGCAGCATACACATTGCCTACTCAGAACACCAGTCTTTAACCTTGGTGTCTTCTCTGTCTCTCTTCTTCCCTCCTTCCATGACTTCTTCCCTCAGCTATTTCCTGAGATAAATTTTAGGAAAGTAATAAAAGTGAATGCACCAATGCTTTTGGAAGCAAGCAAAATGATCGAACACTGATATTTATATTTATTATTCTTTTTTTTTTTCCAAGCTTTTGGATTTTGGCTTTGGGACCTTTGGTCCACAGGAAGAGCATCATGCTAGACTGATGTGAGGAGTAGTGGAGACAGACAACAGTGTAGGGCAGAGGTGAAGCAGCTACAGATATTAGAGATCTTCCCAGGGTCTTTCTTTGAAACCCCTGTGTGGCTCAGTGTAGACTAAGCTAGTGGAAAGACCTCCTTGAATTAAAGAAGAGGATTTAAGGAAATGATGGATGTGAGGATTTCCTCCCTCACACCAGCTGTGAAACTGATTGATCATAAAGCCTTCACCCCACCCCCTGCCCAGTAGTTGTTATTTCAAGGAGAGAAAAACATATGTAGGAGTGGGAATTACTCAAGGATATCATCTTTCTTGATTGTCTCATTTCCTGTCCAAGTGGGTGGAGGATAATTTCGCGAGGTTGGAAGATATGCAAATAAATGCACTGTGTTTCAAATTTATATACAGAGACCTTGGTAATGTCAAGAAACAGCCAAAGATCATTCAAACCAACTTTTGTACTGTAACCAACCACCCAACCAACTGAACACCTCAAGGAAAGTCACCCGACAGAGGGGACAAGTTGATAATTTTTAAATGTTATCAGTAAAAGGTTTACTCTGCTGCTATCTGCTTGGGCTTTGCAGTATTATAAATACCATGATTTAAGAGCACACAAAAGTTTACCTGGTATACCTTAAGGATTCACTCTTCCTCGCCTATAATTTTGAGACCATGGATCTAACCATCTGAGTAGCCAGCTCAGACAATTGATAAGTGGAACAATTCAATTCTTGTTTCTGTTCTTGCCAGGGCTGCTGTGTTCCATTTTCAATTCACCTTCGTATATTAGTTTGTAAAATGTAATAGGGGAAACTGAGGTATAAGTAAGACTTGATTTCTTCCTTGTGCTCTAAAGCAGATAAGCCAGGAAGAAATAAAGTCTTTTTCATTCCAACTCAATAGTGTTTATACTTCCATTTTGACAACTGTCCTCACTTTTGAACAATTTAAACTGAAAGAAGGAAGGAAGTGATGGGCATGTCTAAGATGCAGATAAGAATGTTTGTTTTCATCGTCTGTACGAGTGATCTGCCAGTTGGGTTTCCAAGCAGCTTGTAACATCTACCTCTTCCACACACTTGCAAACGTGTAATTCTAGCTGCCCTAAAGAAGCACTCTGTTTTTAATGTCATTGCCATGGTGATGTTGGGATTGAGAATAAAGTTACACAAAACTGTGGGGTCAAATATATAACTTAGATTAAAGACATCTTTTCAGTTCTCTGATACGGCCTTATTGAGTGGAATTCTGAAGACAATCAAGGGAAACAAGGCTTCTAGAACAAATCCTAATGTAAATAGAAAGAGGATGCCAAATGGTATAGAGGCACAGACCTTCCAAACTCACTAAGGCTATTTGGGCCTCTTCTGATGCTCATGCAGAGCCTCAACCCTTGGATGCGCCCATCCATGTCCCAGTCTGGACATGTGGAAATATGTTCGTAAATTCTTGCCAAGCTAAGGCAGGGGAAGGGAGCCATCTGGTGTGGGAGGTGTGTGCTGGTTAACTCTATCAGGAAGCAGGTGGCTGAGCTGCAGGAGGTTTCCAAGCTGAGGACTGGAGAAAGGGCAGACTTCATTGGTATGATGGACACTGAGACATCAAAGGAAGAGAAAGAAACTTACTGAACTGGGAGAAAGATGTTCAGGAGGAGAAACTGCTCCTTTTGCTCTATTTTCACTTTGGCTGGCATTCAATTCCATTCTGCAAGCATTTATTGAGTGCCACCACGTATGAGACACCGTGCCTTTTGGGAAATAAATAAAAAGAAATGTCAAGGAAGAGAAGGAAGAGTAATTCTTCAGGGAAGAAACAATTCTAAGGGGCATGATGCTTCATAACTCCCTAAATGCCTGTGAGACCACGACAGACACTGTGCAGAATCTCTTTGAAGCCAATTCCTTCTCCTTCAGGAGGTAGCAGTGTGAATACACAGCTCAAAGAAAGCTAAACCTAGGTTTCATTTAGACAGGCCTAGTCGCCGCTGTAAACAAATGTGTAGTCTCTCAGGCGTGAACTCTGTTTCTCTCCCATACACACTCCTCCTTTTCAAGTACAATTTATTTTAACCATATAAATGTTGTTACTCTAGGTTTGTCAAAGGTTGGAACCAAGTACAAGATTACATTAATAAGCACAGGAAAAATACAGAAAATTTAAAAGTTTATAATTTTTCTATATTTATATTATAAATATATTTAATAAAAAAATACGTGTATTATAATAAATACAATGTTTATAGTAAAAGTGATCATTAAAATGATCAATCCTTTCATTGAATAAATAAAGAATTCAAAGTTCAGAGAAATTAAATGACTTGCCCAAGACCATACAATTGACTAGAGGTAAAATTGGGGAAGGAATTAATTCACTTGTCTTTTAATCTAGAGGTTATAAAAATGACAATATGTTACTTCTTGAATATGAGAAATAAAAAATACACTTAATTGGAACAAATGGTTCTGGGGTCCAACCCCAGCAGGTCCAGGGGTCCCCAAAGGTGTGGACAGAGTCAGCGAAGAAGGAATGACATGGAGACAGCGTTCAGTTGATCAGCAGCCTTGCCAGGATCTCTAGCCACAATCTCCAGCCAAGTCTG
>NW_006300376.1:6458919-6466286 GCF_000327345.1 Myotis davidii | reverse complement strand
TGGCACTTAGTTAAGAGGTTTTATTCCCTCCCTAACTTCAGGGGAAAATCCCTACCTGGGGAAACAACCTTTCTCGGAGAGGTGACCTTGGTTAAAACACATAGTGCCAAGAAGGTGACCAAACATATTAAGAACAGTATGCCATATATGCCAGGTCCCTTGAAACAGCAAGGATGGACCGGCTCCCGGCAAAATGGGTAAGCTTCATCTCCCACCTTCTTTTCTGTAGTGTTGTCGGAGAAAATCACTACGGTTCCACAGATTCCTTTCCTGCCTTATGTTCTTGCCCGCCTGCTGTACATATTTTCATGTTTTTAAAACTGTGTACATCCTTTAGTCAACCGTTGTTTGATGAGGCTTTAGTTTTCATTTGTGTGTGTGTGTGTGTGTATGTGTGTGTCTGTGTGTCTGTGTGTTTTAATTCTTTCACATTCTATTAGCAGATCACGTTTTTTTATTCTGTTCTAAATTGACTATTCACAGTTAAGCTTTCTGGAAGTACATCTTGGCTGGAGTTGGAATACTAGGATTATTGCCGGTTAATGCAAAAACACCTTGTGATAGATTATCCTGACAATGTTGTGTCAGAATATAACACCAGGCCTCAGTCCCAAATCAAGTAACTCCTAAGCGGCCGCAATGAGTTATATTGTCTGGGGCAGTGCCACTTCAAAGGACATCAGAAAGAACATTCTTGAGTATGTTTCCTAGTAAATTGATACACTTTTCTCAGTTTCAATCTAGAATCCTATAGTGTAGAGTTTTCGAAAAGATATTTTGGTAATTTATGAATGTTGAGCTGGGGAGATATTAAGAGGAATGTTTTTGATATGATGGAGAGAATGTTAATACTTCATTTTGAGGATGATTATAAAAATATATTTTGTTACAATAGTAAAATTTTAGCAGAAAAATTACAAGAGCTAAAGAGATGTTTCATGAAATATTAGTTATAACTCAGAAAAGATCTGCTCTTGCTTTGTATTTTATTTATACCTTGTTCTTACAAAGACATTAAATGAACATTCCTCTTTAACAATACATTGGGTAACTGTAATGATATGATGACACTGTTAGGCTACAAATAGTCAGTAGGGCCTGGTGAAAATCGTTTATTTCTGCTGCTTAAACCTTCATGTGCTCCCACTCTGTACATTGTAACTTTGCTTTGAATTGACAAATCACAGCTTCTGCATGCATTGTTACTTTGATACTGGAGTTAAGGTTTTACAAACAAATTTTAAAAATATCCTCTATGCCCCTCCAATCACTAACATTTATTGAATGCTTGTTATATGCATTTAATCTCCATTTTAAAGATGAGAAATCTGAAGCTTTCAGAGATGAAGTTAATTGCCAATGTTATTCAATCAGTAAGTGGGACAACTGAGACTTACTCAGAGGTTATGTTCTCTGTCACTGTCTGGGACCTTAATGCTGATTCAGATGGTTCAGCTCCTTCACTGGTAAATCAGGAGCCAGCAGTGCTCTTTGTAATTGGTCTCTGTTGTCAATGAGCTCAGGAAAATGGGTGTTAAGTAGTAAACCACTAAAATAAAACCTACATAGGCATCATAAGAGACATGGAGATTGTCTAGTGACTTGTTGAAAGACCAGCAACATTAGCGCCATGCGGGAGAATCTAGTTAGATGGTTTTTAAAACCTTGGGCCAAGGGAAACCAAGGCATTTGAGAGAGGCTCTCTCAGGGCTCAGAGAAGCATTTGTTCTGCCCCTTCAACCAGAGAAGCTTGGGCTTTACCGTTTTCCCTCTCATTTTGAGCTTTTGTCAAATCGGAGACTCCAATATTTTATTTGAATAATAAAGTTTGTTGATTTAAGCAAATTTGAAAATCACTGACCTATACATGGTCCTGAAGTTTATACATGAGGAAAGTGAAGCTCCATTAATGACTTACCCCACATTATTGGCACATCGGAAACTGGAATCCAGAACCCAGCTTTCCTGCCTTTCAATTCAAAGGAGTTTAGCAGTGTGTTATCTAGGGATGAGGAATGGTTTTAGATTCAGGAGACCAAGGTTCTCCTCATGGCTCTATCTAGAGGCAGTCGGATGATCTCGGTTAAAATCTGATTTTTCTATGACTTAGTATCTGTGGCTATACAAAGGAGAGCTATTTATAATCTTTATGTTCCTTCCTAGCTTTTATATTTGATGTACATATTGTCACCCAATTCCTAAAATGTCTTACTTTAAAACAAGCTAAAAATATGAAAATAATGCTGTTAAAAAGAAATCAAATAGTGCACATGAGCCTGAAGAAAAATTGAAAGACCCCCTTCTCCCTGCTCCCACCATTGCTCCATGCCACAAAGCAAGCAGTGATGATTTCTTTTTTATTTTTAATATATTTGTATTGATTTGAAAGGAAGGGATAGGGAGAGAGAGAGAGAAAGAAACATCATTGATGAGAGAAAATTATTGCTCGCCTGCATGCCCCCTACTGGGGGTCGAGCTCGCAACCCTGGCATGTGCCCTGACCAGGAATTGAACTGTGACCTCCTGGTTCATAGATTGATGCTCAGCCACTGAACCACCCTGGCCAGGCAGCAGTAATGGTTTCTGTGATACTATTTAAACTGTATTCTTTGGCTCCATTTCTAGTTTTATCACTAGACTATTCTATTCCATTTAAACTACCAGTAAAGTTTTCACTTCCTATTTTTTTAAATTATGCTTTACTTTTAGTCTTTCCAGGGATTACGTTATGACTTTAAAAAATGTACTCCCATTTGCTCACTTATCCACTTTAGAACAGATCTTTTGATATTTTCTTCTTTCCTGTTATGAGCTTTACAACTATTCATAACTGTATACTTTGTAGGTTGAGTCTAAAAAGTAAAGACATAATTGACAGCATTTCCTTTTATGATTTATGATTTATGATTATTTAAATAGTTCATACATGTGGCAGACAGACCACCATGCTTATGCCCTGCCCTGGAGTTCAGGCGGGACCTTCGACTTGTTTCTAACAATAGAATATGACAAAGGTGATGGATGTGATTCCCATGATTACATTATGGGTGTGTATTTGTGTGCATGTGTGTTTGTGTGTATGTGTACAAGTGTACCTGTATACATGCTTGTGTGCCCCTGAGTGATATCCATAAAAAATGGGGACCTCAGTCTTACAACCACTAGGAGATGATTCTGTAAACAGCCTGAATGAGCTTGAAAATGGGTTCTTCCCCAGTCCAGTCTCCAGTTGAGAATACAGCCTGGCCAATCCCTGGATTTCAGCTTTATGATACTCTAAGCAAAGGATCCAGCTAATTTATACCTAGACTCCTGATCACGGAAACTGTGAAATAATTATATGTGTGGGTTTAAGATGCTGTTTGTCATAACTTGTTATGCAGTAATAGAAAATTAATACAATATAGATCCAAGTAGAATTACTTTATCAATAATGAAGTGAATGTAATTAATGTTATAGTAATCATTATGATACTTAATGTTAGGACCTTAGAATGTAAGACTTAAAGCATTTAACCCTGTGTGTACTGCTATAGTAATTATTATAATACCTAATGTTAGATATAGGAATACTGTGTAAGACCCAAGAACGCACCCTTGTAACCCAACTGGTAAACAACCTATCTGATGGGAACGCCCAAAGCCTGTACACACCCATAGATTAACAGACCCCGGGTGGATCCACACATGGCAGCCGCTGATAACACACACACCAACGAAGACCACGCCTACAGAGCGGTATATAACCAGACAGTCTGATCAACCCAGCAGCTCACAGCTCTCCTGTCGCCAGAGCGTGAGGACCTGTGTGTGCTCACGTCTCGGTTCCCAGCTCGAAACTCTGCCCAATTAACTGTCGATCGACGAAAGAGCCAGCAGCCAACAGTGCTGTTTACCCCTTTGTGTGTATCAGCGAGTATAGCCAGGTGGATCCTTCCCAGTGTCTGAGACCCATCAGGAACTGGTAAATAAACCCCCTGTGTGCTTGCATCTAACCTGTTTGTCTGTGTGTAATTTCTCCGGCTCGGCTCAGATCTCGGTGCTGTCTCTGTGAAAGTGTCTGACCAGAAGGTATTGGCACAAGCCTCAAGTGGATGGTCCAGACCACCTGTGCATGTCCCACTTACGAGCAGCACCTATATGGGAACCCCCTGCACCTCGACATAGGTGACGGGCCTTAAATATATGAGAAATAGACGTTAATTTGGGACATTTGTATACCACTACATTTGTACTGACCAAAGAAAGAACATCCAAATATTAAGGGCGACTTCTTTCTTAATTACTTTATTTACTTTTCTTTTTTAATTATTTAATTTTCATAGGACCTCAAGTGCAGAGGGTTGGATTGATCACATTGCTCAGTTCTGGGCAATTACTGTCCTTGGTCTGTACATGATCATTCTTTATTCATTGTTCTTTTCCCCCTCACTTCTCACTCCCAGTCTCTTCCTCCCACAGGCAAACATTGTAATGCAGTCAATACATAGCTGTTTTTTTCACATGTGTTCCAGGAAAACAAGAATTACTGTTTTGGGTGAATGTATATTTTATTGACTCATAATGCATTTAATTATAGATCTCATTCAGTTATTACTTTTTTCTCTCAACACTATATACTTAAGGTTGAACATATTGTTATATGTACAGCAAGTTCCTTGCTTTGAAAACCCAGGTAGTACTCCATTGAGAGCAGCCATTCTATCTAATTTATCTACTCTACTCTAGTCTATCTAATTTATATACTCTACTGCAGAGCATCTTCAAATCCCTGAGACCATAAACAATGCTATTTATGGAATTTTATTCCTCCATAAAATTTTTAATAATGTATTTATTGATTACATAAAAATAAACTAAGGTTTTTATTAGGATTGTAATAAACTTGTAAATTAGCCTGGGAAAATTAATATCTTCAGGATATTAAGATGTCCCTTCTAAAGCATGGAATCCATTTATGACATCGTCTTCTATGTTATTTATTAGAATTTTCACATATTCTGCATAGAAAGTTTGTGTATTTCTCACCATCTTTCTCTAGTAATTCTATTGAGGTTTTTGTTCCCTAGGTAATGACTTTTTATAAATATGGAAACATTTATCTTTTCCAAACATGCCTCTTATTTTTATTTTATTTTATAGAGTTATCTTGGACTTTGCATAGTGTTGAATCAGTAGCAGTGGTGGGGGCATTCATTTTTATTTATGATCCTTAAAGGAGATGAATTTTTTTCCTTAAAATATAATGTTTACTGTAGACTTTAAAAAACAGCTTTATTCATATATAATTGACATCTAATATTTAATGTGTGTATTTGATGTTTTGAAATATATGTGAAACTGTTACCACAATCAAGATAATAAACCTATCCTTTATCAACTCTTAAAGCTCCCTTAAGCTCCTGTGTAATTATTCCCTCTCCTACCTCCCTAGGTGCCCCTGTTCCCTCCTCTGTCCTCATGTACAAGAACTACTGCTCTGCTTTCTCTCACTATATGTGAGTTTGCATTTCCTAAATTTTTATATAAATAAAACTATACACTATGTGCTTTTTCGTATTGTTTCATTCAGCACATTTAAGATTCATCCATGTTGTTGCATGTATCAATAGGTTAATTACTGATTAGTGTCTCATTGTATGGATATACCACCATTTATCTATTCGCCTTTTGATGGAAATTTGGCTTGTTTGCAGGTTTTAGATAATACCAATATAGCTGCTATGAACATTAGTGTACAAATCTTTTTATGCTGTTATTTCTCTTTTTTAAAAAATATATTTTATTGATTTTTTAAAGAGAGGAAGGGAGAGGGATAGAGAGTTAGATACATCAATGAGAGAGAAACATCAATCATCTGCCTTCTGCACACCCCCTACTGGGGATGTGCCCGCAACCAAGGTACATGCCCTTGACCAGAATCGAACCTAGGACCCTTCAGTCCGCAGACCAACGGTCTATCCACTGAGCCAAACCGGTTAGGGCTGTTATTTCTCTTAGGTAAATGCCTAGGAATAGAATAACAGTCATATTTTTGGTGCATGTTTACTTTTATAAGAAGCTGCCACACTATTTTCCAAACAAATTGTCTCATTTTATATTACCACAAGTTTTTTCACATCCTTGACAGCATTTGCCATTATCAGTTAAAAACCACATTAGCCATTTATTAAATGTATGGTGGTATCTCATTGTGATTTTTATTTGTATTACCCTAATGACTAATAATTTTGACTATCCTTTTACATACAGATGGCTCATTTTCCACTCATATTTTCCTTGGTCAAATGTCTGCTCAAAGAGTCTGTAGATTTTATTTTAGTTTGTTATCTTATTATTGAGTATTTTTTGAGAGTTTTAAAGTAATGTAGTCTGGTATTAGTGCCTTATAACATGCTTGATATTCAGATATTTTCTCCATCTGTAGCTCATCTTTAATTCTCTCAAAAGAGTCTGTCAAAGAGTAGAAGTCCTTATTTTTATGAAGTCCAGTTTATCAAATTTATTGTTTTATAGATCATGCTTTTGATTTATCTAAAATATATTTTTTGTAATTGAGCATCATGTACATTTTCTCCTATGTTTTCTTATAGGAGTTTTATAGTTTTAGATTTTGCATTTAGGTATATGATCCATTCGGAGGTAACTTTTGTTTACTTTGGGAGGTGTAGATGGAAGTTATCATTTTGCAGATAGATATCAGTAGTTCCAAGACCATGTGTTGAAAGATTATCCTTTTTTCACTTAATTGTTTTCTATATTTGTCAAAAATCAAGTAACTGCTTATGCCTGGTCAGGATCTTATGAACTTGGAGCAGGAGAGATATTTTATAACCTTTATTATGTACATGTTCAAAGATATGCAAAAGTAGAGAGTGTTGTTTAATAAACCCTGTTGTACCTATCACCAGTTTCAATAATTTCCATCTTTTTGCCAATCTTATTTTAAGTATTACCTATTTATTATTATTATTATTATTATTATTATTATTAGAGGCCCAGTGCACAAACATTTGTGCACTCGGGAGGGGGGGGTGCCCTCAGCTTGGCCTGTGCCCTCTTGCAGTCTGGGACCCCTCAGGGAAGGACCACCTGCTGGCTTAGGCCTGCTCCCCAGGGGATTGGGCCTAAGCGGGCAATCAGACATCCCGCTGGCAGCCTGGAAGCCCTCGGGGGATGTCTGACAGATGGCTTGAGCTACAATCGGATAACCTTAGCACTGCCGCGGAGGTAGGAGAGGATCCCACCACCATCATTGAGCTCGCAGCCCTCACCACAGCTTGTGGCTGAGCAGAGCTCCCCCTGTGGGAACGTACTGACCACCAGTGGGCAGCTCCGGCATTGAATGTCTGCCCCCTGGTAGTCGT
>NW_006300376.1:6447462-6458699 GCF_000327345.1 Myotis davidii | reverse complement strand
TGGCTGAAAGCAGGTATCTGGGGTTTGTTTAGTCTATAATTGAAATATTGTTGCTTTCAGAGCTTAGAGCAGGCCGTGGCAGGCGGGGAACCTTGGCTTCCTCCATCACTGGAGCAAGCAAGCCTCCTGCTCGCTTCAGCAGCGTGGCTGCTGGCCACCATCTTCGTTGGCAGTTAATTTGCATATCTCGCTGATCAGCCAATGGGAAGCATAGCGGAGGTATGGTTAATTACCCTTTTTGTCTTTTATTAGGTAGGCTTATTACTAGAGGCCCATGCACGAATTCGTGCACCAGTGAAATCCCTCAACCTGGTCTGTGGGATTGTGTCGAAAACCATTCTCTGACATCCTGCGAGGGTTCCTGGACTGAGAGAGGGCACAGACCAGGCTGAGGGACCTCACTGGTGCGTGATTGGGGTCAGGGAGGGACGCAGGAGGTTGGCCAGCAGGGGAGGGACTGGGGGAGGGCTCCAGGGCATGTCCAGCACATCTTGCTCAGTCCCGATTGGCTGGACCCCAGCAGCAAGCTAACCTACTAGTCAGAGCATCTGCCCCCTGGTGGTCAGTGCATTTCATAGCAACTGGTCGACTGTCTGTCCCCTTGGTCGGTGTATGTTATAGCAAGTGGTTGAGCGGCCTTAGCATATCATTAGCATATTACATTTTGATTGGTTGAATGGACTACTGGATGACCAGAGGCTTAGCATATTAGGCTTTTATTATATAGGATTATTATTTGGCTTAAATATTTTAAAGTAAATCCAATGTCATTCTACTTAACACAAATCTCAAAAAGAAAGGAATAGATTTTATTTAACTATCACCTCATTATAACCCATAATAAATATCATTCCTTAATAACATTTAATACCCATAGCATAATAAAATTTGCCTGTCTCAGAAATGTCTTTCTGAAATTGTTTTGTTGGAATCAGACCTAAAACAAAATTCACCCATTGCATTTGATTAGTATATTTCTTCTGGAATTTTATTCTGTAATAGCACCTTTTAAAAAAATTTCACTCATTTGTCCTAGACAACAGCCCATTTTCCAGATTTGGCAATTGCTTCTTTGTGGTATCATTTAACTGGTTCTTTTATTCATATGTTCCCTATAAACTGATTGTTAGATTGAGAAACTTCATTTAATAGAGGTCCTACTTTTTGTCACAGTATTTTATAGACTGAGGTGAATATTTCCTAATCTACAACATCTACATCAGGAATCACAGATAATGTCCAATGATCCCATTATTACTCTCCTACCATGATTTGGGAAGACTTCATTGAAATGGCATTATGGAGGCATTTGAGTAGGGCCTTGAAAGAACCTTGCCTGGTGGTTAAAGCGAGGAGTCCATCCAGTTGGAGTGGGGAGAAAGCAAAAAGGCATAGAATCCTCATACAGGGACTGAGAAGACAAGTTCTGTTTTTATTTTTATCTCAGATTTAGAATAGATAATGCCCTTCAATTTAAAGATTGAATTTTAAACTCAATTTCATTCACCATTACTTTTAGGATAATTACTTTTGAGACTGAAACATTCTATACTCTTGCTAAGTATAGGTTTTGCTATTTAAGTTATGGTTAGCAATCAGGCTTTCTTTTTTCTGTCCTAATGGAGAAGATTTACTATTTTTACCTTGAAAGAGATATTTTGTGGCCTGTGGTATGGAGGTCATTTACTTGACCATAAATAAAGCACTTAACAATAGAATTCACTAAAGTTTGCTCAGTCAAATTAATGTTTCCTTTATGAAATAATTGACTTTAGGGGTCAAGAAAATATACATATATTTTAAATTCTCAACCAAGGATATTTTGAGAAAATATTTTATTGAATGCAGAACACTGTAGAATTTATCAGGTACATCCTGAAATAATGTTATGTCTATTTTTATTGAATTGGTGAAATTGACATTTCCTTAACAGGAAGCAATAGGATCTGATAGGAAATCTAATTACTGACAGTGATAGGAGAGGCTATCATTCAATTAGTGTCTTCCAGGGATGCTTAGAGTTTGGCCATATTGATTACTTAAGTTTGGAAGGTCCAGAACTGAAGGTAAAATGAAAGTCTATTTTATGTAGAGGAAGTAAGTTGTTTTCTACAGGAAGGGTTTCTTTCCTGGAATATCTCCTTTTAATTTTGTTGTCGATGACTGAGATTTCATCATTAATAAACAATTGACCCTTACTATAATCCTATTTAATAAAAGACAAAAAGGGTAATTAACTGTACCTCCGCTACATTTCCCATTGGCTAATCAGGGTGATATGCAAATTAACTGCCAAGAAAGATGGCGGATAATTTGCATAAGTAGGCACAATGATGGTAGCTGAAAGGGGAAGGACGGAAGAAGCCGCCTGCCACTGATGGCGATTGGAAACTCAGGCGGCAGCCAAGAGCCGGAGAATTGGGCCGCCTTTGTGATTGGAGAAGCCGGGCCACCTTTGCCGGCTTCTATGATTGGAGAACCAGGCTGCCTTTGCCCGCCCTGGGCTAGTAATTGGAGAAGCCAGGTGGGGCAGGGAGGAGGCGGATGTCAGCCTCTTCCCTGCCCAGCCTGGCTTCTCAGATCACTGATCACCAGTGATTGGAGAAGACCCAGAGGCGGGGCCAGAGGCCAGGCTGCGTAACTGCCTGGGGAAGAGATCCGGTGGGGGGCAGCGGGGGGGCGACATAGCCAGGCCCCAGAAGGTGACCCAGAAGGAGACCCAGGGTCCTCCCAAGCAGAGAGTCTCCGTGGTCAGACGGCACTGTGTCAGGACAGGAATAAAGACGGAGGTGACGCAGATGCTTGGCTGCAGCTTTAGACCAGCGACCAGGGCCTTTCAGCCAGGACTTGGGGTGCGGGTGGGGTGAGGGAGGTGAGCTGGAAATAGAGAATCTACAACTCCCAGGAGGCTTAGCGGCCAGGGCCTGGGTGCTTGGCCGTGAAATCGGATGGGGCGTGTCCTTTTGGGAGCCACTTTAACCTAGAGGTTTGCAAGGTTGGAAGTTCTGCACCGGGAGCTGGGTAGAAATGGAGCTGGAGCAGAGAGAGGGGTCCATGGCAGCCGTGGGCTTTGAGGAGTTCTCAGCACCTCCCGGCTTGGAGTTGGCGCTGCCTCCGCTGTTCAGTGGTCACATCCTGGAGAGCGAGCTTGAGACCAAAGTGGAGTTCGTGTCTGGGGGTCTGGGCAGCTCCAACCTCCGGGAGCAAGATGAAGAGGAGGAGGCAGCTCAAGGCCGGCAGTGGTGGCGCCAACAGGAACTCAGTCGCAGGAAGTGGGAGAGGGGCTGGGCTGATTTTTTCAAAGCCACTTTAAACTACAGGCTTGCAAGGTTGGAACTTCTGTGCTGGGAGCTGGGTAGAAATGGAGCTGGAGCAGAGAGAGGGGTCCATGGCAGCCGTGGGCTTTGAGGAGTTCTCAGCACCTCCTGGCTTGGAGTTGGCGCTGCCTCCGCTGTTCAGTGGTCACATCCTGGAGAGCGAGCTTGAGACCAAAGTGGAGTTCGTGTCTGGGGGTCTGGGCAGCTCCAACCTCCGGGAGCAAGATGAAGAGGAGGAGGCAGCTCAAGGCCGGCAGTGGTGGCGCCAACAGGAACTCAGTCGCAGGAAGTACCAGGCACTGGGTCGGCACTGCAGGGAGATCGAGCAGGTGAATGAGAGGGTCCTGAACAGGCTCCATCGGATATAGAGGATAACACGGAGACTCCAGCAGGAGCAGAGGCGATGACTACCAGGCCAGCCAGTTCACCATCTTACTGGAGGACAAGGGCAGCCAGGGCACAGACGCCCCCCACCCCAGGCAATGCTATGAATGAGCCTCCAGAGAAAGAGGGGCTGTCCCTGCCCAGGAGGACACCAGCGCCCACAGAAGCCAGCAGCCCAGCCCCTGGCGAGGGGCCCAGCGGTTGGAAGAGGTGGTGAGCACCACAGGAAGGGTGCCGGGCAGGAGTCCCGCTGACTCTGGAGCTGGCCCCCATACAGATAAAGGTGGAGGAAGACTTTGGCTTCAAAGCGGTCGAGGCTCTGGACTCAAGTTGGGTTTCTCAGGGGCCAAACTGCTGCCCTACCCCACCCGAGCAAGCTGCCCCTTTGACTGACCCCCCAACAAATGGACCTCATGCTCTCCTCGGCAAAAAAAAAAGCTTATAGAGGCATGCTTATAGGATCAAATAGTATAAATACAGATGTAGTAGGACAATAAAAAGAGAACTTGGCTATGATAATCACCTGAACACTGCCTCTGTGTCATTCCTTCTTCGCCAACTCCATCCACACCTTTGGGAACCCCTGGACCTGCTGGGGCAGGACCCCAACATTTCTCTTCTTATAAGGACTTCAGTGAGATGGGCTAAGGGTCCCACTGGAACTGCCTCAATTTAATGCAATCCACTCTTTAAAGATCTTATTTCCATATACAGGTACATTCTGAGGTTCTGGGGATTAGGATTTTAACATACATTTTGTTGATTACCCAAATCAGCCCTTAACAACCAGCATGTTTCAGAAAGTAGATTCCTATAGGGTTATTTACCAAACATTCAGAGTATTTTTAAAAGAGCTAAGCCCTTCTCCCACTGCGCGGGCCCCTCCTGGCGAAGAGCGAAGGCCTGGGTTCCAGGCGCCGGAGGAAAACTGGTGCCAGAAGCCAGGGGAAGGGGCCCTCAAGGGGCCCCAGACTGTGAGAGGGCACAGGCCGGGCTGAGGGACCCATCCGAGTGCACAAATTTTTGTGCACCGGGCCTCTAGTATATACTAATAAAAGGATAGTATGCTAATTAGACTGGGTCAACTGGATATCTTCTGGATGTCTGACTTCCTTCTGGACAAAACCATGGAGGCAGAGGTGGTTAGGGGAGATCAGGCCAGCAGGGGAGCAAGCAGTTAGGGGCAATCAGGCAGGCAGGGGAGTGGGTAGGAGCCAGTGGTTCCCGATTGTGAGGGGGATGTCCGACTGCCGGTTTAGCTCTATCCCAGTGAGGGGTGATCAGGCCAGCAGGCAGAGGTGATTAGGGGCAATCAGGCAGGCAGGTGAGTGGTTAGGAGCCAGTGGTTCCAGATTGTGAGGGGGATAGGAGCCAGTGGTCCCAGATTGTGAGGGGGATGTCCGACTGCCGGTTTAGCTCTATCCCATAGGGCCTAAACCGGCAGTTGGACATCCCCCAAAGGGTCCCAGTTTGGAGAGGGTGCAGGCCGGGCTGAGGGACACCTCCTGCCCCTGTGCACAACTTTCGTGCACCAGGCCTCTAGTGATTTCATAATAAGTCTTACCAGCATTAGCAACTTAGTGTGCATTTGGTGGGAGAGGTTATGCTTGAGAGGATATGTAGGTACCAATAGAACAATGAGACAGGGATGGTCAAAATCAGGGGTCCTCAAACTTTTTAAACAGGGGGCCAGTTCACCATCCCTCAGACCATTGGAGGGCCAGACTATAGTTACAAAAAACCACTATGAACAAATTCCTATGCACATTGCACATATCTTATTTTGAAGTAAAAAAACAAAACAGGAACAAATACAATATTTGTATTTGCATGTGGCCCGCAGGCCATAGTTTGAGGACCCCTGGTCAAAATGAAGCAAAAGGGAAATTCCAGGAGTGATAAGGCTCAAGAGTGGGAATCTGACTGAGGAGCTGTTCTATGAGGTCATTGCTTGGGTTGAGGTCAGCTAATCCTCTAATAACAGTAAATCAGGATGCATGTGGTCATAGGTTGGTGTGTATATTTTTATGGCTATTATTTTTAGTTGCTGAAGCTGGCAAAAGGCGAGCACTGAAAGGATGAACTTCACATATCTATTTGGTTGGTAATATGTGATGCCAGTAAAGTATAAACAATCTATTAATGCATGTAATAATGCATGGCTTATTCCATTGTAGATACAAATATTGTACAAATTCTTTCTGCAAGGTGGGGACAAACCAGATGAAAACTACCTCTTGGGATGGTATATGGGTCCAAGGTTTCTGAGTGTGGATTAAAACAAAAGGCCTTAGTTTAGAGAGATGGAGCCATAAACATAAGAGAACTGCCAAGGTCAGGACTAAGAGTGAGAGGACTGTGTGTCAAATCAAGGTATCATCTAGTTCAGGAGTCAGCTGCAAAAGACGACTTGGGTCTGGATACCTCTGCATAGCTGACTGGCATGTGCTCCTGGGACAGGCACCCTTGCTAGGAGAGGACATCATGAGGAATGTCCACTAGTGTGACACTGCTTTTTCACGCTAGAATCCAGGAGACTCACTTGTTGGTGTGTTAAACAATAAACTTAATGTGAATGTCTCCAAGAGGAAACAGAAATTCACAAGGTCATTTAAACAGTCAGCTTAAAATGTAGCTATACTTTAAGTAGTGACTTACCCTGTGTTCTATTCTGAATTGGTGTTTGGGGACATAAAAGCATCCCAAACAATGGCCACTGAATGCAATTTGGAGGAAGAGAAAGAAGAGTTATTTCTACAGATTGGGATTTGAGCCAATATTTTTCTTAGTTATAAACATAATATGCGACCAGAATACATTCCCAAGCCATTCCAAAATCAAATGGGTACAATATATTTGTGAGCTGCACAAGTAAATAAAATAAATGTGATGCCTAATATGCATGTCTCTGATATAGGGGAAAACCAAGCTACTAATAGTGTGAATGGAGAAAGAAGGGTGAGACCACAGGCGAGGTATGGATGTCCTATAGCACCGTTTCAGAAGATAATGTTATATTTCAACAAAGAATTTTAGGTTTCAGCAGTGATTAAAATGTAAAAAATATGAAGACACCTTTAACTTCTTTGCACAAGGAGGCTTCTGTTAGGGATCTCAGAAAGCTGGAATGGTGGAGACAGTAGATAAAAGACAAGAGCTCTCTGAGGCTGCATCTGTTTCTTTGCTCCTCTGTGTGCGGAAATCACTGACAGATGACATCCTCCATGTGCTCACTTCTTCATGTTTCTGTATCGTGCTTGCTTGAGCTTTCCTCTTACTACATAGCTGCAGGTCATTTATTCATTCAATAAACATCTATCTCACATCTTCTATATGCCACAGACTGTGCGGCGGTCTGGGCATGAAGATATAACGAAGAAATAGACCTTGTTCTCCAGGAGCTCACAGGCTAGGAGGCTAGTTCATAGCACAGTCCTTAGAAGGGCTACTGTTTGATGTTGCCTATTTCAGATAAAAATAGAAAAATATGTGATTCCTTTTCTTTCTTTTTCTCTCCTGTCTCCCTGTGATGCCAAACTTCCAATCAACAATAGTTATATGTTTCCAAGCTTCTATCAAAGACTGTTTCTATTTCTATTCTGGCCACGGCAGCCACTGTACTCAGTGCCTCCTTTTATTCTTCCTTTTCCCTCTTAATCACTAGATCCTGAAGATAAAATTGTATTTGCTGAAGCAAGTAGACCACCAATTTCAAAGCTGCTTTTTTCTTCCTACCCTTTTGAACACTTTTAATATAATTCACATTTTATTTTTTAAAAGCAGAGTTTATAAATGTTTTCTTTATCATCCCTCTTCACCAATAATACAGATGAGGAGTACCTGATTTTCTGAAAAAGATGTGTGAGAGTATGTACTTTATTTGTTTCAAGCAAAAGAGCCACAGTTCCCTAAAACATTACATTTAGAAGAGTTTTATAATTTTTATTGTGCCTGCCTCATATAAATGAAGGTTGCATTGGCAGAAAGAAAATTCATGTTTTGGGGATTTGGTGACTTTCCCAAAAGCCAGTGTGTCAAAACTGAACAAGAGAGCATGCACCATAAGTCATCCAACTTTCCACAGAGGAAAGCTAGATGGATGTGTAGCTCCTTCTCTAAAGTGGTAGACATCTGTTCACTCAGTGTTGGGTCTATTATTTGTTGTTGGCAAAACATCACCACCTCTGTGCTGAGATTTCTATTGATATTCTCTCAGTGGCCTGTTTCCTTTTGTTGTGTTGAAACCTGCTTAATGAAAGCATTCTTTCACTTTCTTCTATATCTCAGGAAAAACAACTTTCAAAAATCCAGTAGAGAATTCATCTTTTAAAAATCAGGGGAGCCTAATATTTTTCTTCTCTGAGAACCTGTACTGTTGTGAATTCTCCATCTACTGTTTGGTTGTAGTGACCTATGACAAGCTTCCATTGCTTGGACACCCTGTCCTCAAGTGCAGACTGATATCTATATAACCCCCTTTAAACCTAGTCAGTCTCCCTGGATCCTTTGAACATTCTATCAAGAAAATGTACTTCATCTCCAATATATTACTATCATTGAGCTTAATATTAGTATGAATATATGAAAGCTTCAATTAAATAAATGGAAACAAAACCTCTTGAGTAATTCTTATAAAGTAGGCATTTATAATCTGATATCCTTTCAGTCTTCTCCGCTAATGCATTAATTTTCTCTTTTGAAGGTGTGACCTTTCCTCTATTCAGTAATCTAGACGTGATGGAACAGTATTTTAACAACTATCATTTCTTTTTATATTTTATCTTCAAAAATGTGTCTTCATGTTCATTTTAGATAAGAGGAGGAATTATTAAGCATTAATAATTAATATTAAGCATTCTATTCTTTTATATACTCACTAGAGGCCCGGTAAAATATTAAGCATTCTATTCTTTTATATACTCACTAGAGGCCTGGTGCACAAAATTAGTGCCTCAGCCCAGCCTGCACCCTCTCCAATCTGGGACCCCTCGGGGGATGTCCGACTGCCCTTTTAGGCCCGATCCAGTTGGATATCCCTCTCACAATCTGGGACTGCTGGCTCCCAACTGCTCGCATGCCTGCCTGCCTGCCTGATTACCCCTAACCACTTCTGTCTGCCAGCCTGATAACCCTCTAACCACTTCCCTACCAGCCTGATCGATGCCTAACTGCTCCCCTGCTGGACTGATTGCCCCCAACTGCCCTCCCCTGATGGCCCAATCGCCTCCAACTTCCCTCCCCTTCCAGCATGATCTCATCCCCAATGGTCCTCCCCTGTTGGCCTGATCTTGCCCCCAACTGCCCACCCCTGCAGGCCTGATCTTACCCCCAACTTCCCTCCTCTGCCGCCCAGTTTGGTTCTGATGGGCAAGTTTCTATGCCAGTCAGCATCAAAAGCCCCGCCTCCTAAGCAGTCATTGGCTGCTCACAGTTGACCCAGATTTGGTTCTGATTGATCACTTTCTATGCCAGTCAGTATCTCTGGCCTATCAATGAGGACTGATTAGAAAAGTGGGGCTGATCAGCAGCCCCAGTGGAGGCCTGTAGAGAAATGGAGGCACAGTTGCTGACCAGGCCAGGAGTTAAAGAGAAAGGCAAGTGCTTATCAACAGCTGCCACAGAGGCTACGGATCAGACCCTGCTTCTCTCTTTAGGTCTCTCTCTGGGCCTGATTCGCAGCCCCCCCAGCAGTCAGTGCTGGGTCACCGTGCCCGCAGCCCTACCAGTCAGTGCTGGGTCACCATGGCAACCCAGTGCTAACTACAGAAGTGACATCTGGTTGGCCAAGCCTCCTGGTCTTGCAGATATGACGGACCCAGGGTTTTTATATATTAGGACTAGAGGCCTAGTGCACGAAATTCGTGCACTGGGGGCTAGGGGTCCCTCAGCCCAGCCTGCCCCCTCTCATAGTCCGGAAGCCCGCAGGGGATGTCCCTGTGGGGAGCGGGCCTAAGCTGCAGTCTGGCTGAGGAGTCTTGGACCAGGCGCCCCGTGTGTGTGTGTGTGTGTGTGTGTGTGTGTGTCCCCGCTGGGGGCTTGCCCCTAGCCACACTGCAGAGGCTTGGAGCAGGTGCCCCTCTGTGTTGTTCTCTCAGGCTCCCGGCCACGTTCGGCCTCACTTCCTGAGCTGGTCATGACCATTAAGGAGTCCTGACCACATTTTCATATTACTTCTTTTTATATATAGATACTCTGCAATTTCAAGAATAACTCTCTTCCCTTTTTAAAACCTTGACTTATGGGGAAAAACTTTTAAATGTATATTTTTCATATCAATGTGCCATCAAAGCTTTTTTAATGTTTGATAATATTTTAAGTTTAAACAATATCTTTTAAAATTAAAGCTTATGAAACAATTCTTGGTAAAGTGTAATAACTAGAAAAACACTTTCAAGTTCACAGACAAATTTTTAGTGAAATGCATATCACAAATTAGATAAGGACAAGGAGTATTAAAGCAATATTCATGTTTTTATCTTATGGCAAGTGTAAATTGCCTTGCCTTGTTGGGATATAGTTGCTCCTGCCTGCTGACAGTTTTCACTGGATGTGAAAGTAGTAAGAGAAGTTCCAATGACTTCCCTAGGTTATAGGTGCACTTTTCTCTGGCCCATTGTGTTGTCGTCCTAGCTTGCTATGTTAATTAGGGCTAACTCCCAAAATGCTGTACTTCTCTTTTCCCCTCTTGTCCACTGATATGAGAAGCTCAAAGTGACTAAGTGGCTGTCATAGCCTCAACTGCGTGGAAATGTCAATATATCCTCTGACAGTTGTTGGAAGCACCCCCACTCCCAAGCTCAGGATTTCTAGCTTACAGACCTTAGGTGTTCAGTTTGAGAAAGCAAACATTTTGCCATCAGGTCACTGGGAGCGATGGAGGAAACAATGTCTCCGAATCCCATCCCCATACATCCCTGCTGTTAGGCAGACAGTGTCAGACGTAGGCCACTGAGTAAATGCAGACAGCGCATCCTGAAAGATAGAGCTACAATCCTAGAGTCCTTTCCTCAAGCTAGTACTTTAGTTGAGCTTTTAACAGACTGACTTTTATCAGGCCAGGCTTTTAGCAAAGCTCTCATAGTCATGAGCCTTTTGTCTTAATTCATATTTTAAAAAAAATGAATTTTATGGTTTCCAGTACCATCCTGGGGTACCATATTGAACTAGAAGGCATCATGTCAGTTGAATAGTGCTGGTCGGTGTCAGTACACTGACACTGAAGTGGTTGTAGTTGGTCAAACAAGCCTCTTTGGTCCCAAAGATGCAGGGTGTGGGAGGTAGGGCTAGTCTGGCTCCTACTGCACTGGTACATGGAGGCCTAGCCACAGCCTATCCTCATTTTGGGAGAGACTTAGACACTGAAGTGCCTAGAACATGGGTGGGCAACCTTTTTGTGAGTGCGTGCCAAAACCAGCAAAATCTATGACTCAAAATTCTTCTGCATGCCAACCCTAATTTTTTGAGTACATGTTATGCCTACTTGATATCTCTTAAGGTGTACGTATGTGAAGAACCTTGAAGAAATAATAAAATTCA
>NW_006300376.1:6440377-6447342 GCF_000327345.1 Myotis davidii | reverse complement strand
CTCGGAAGGCAGGGAGAGTTAAGGCAGGGGCATAGAAATTGCTCTTCCCCTCTCTCGTCAGTCCACGTCTATGGTCTTTAAGATACCTTGTTATATAAAATTATTTATTTATCTAAGATGCACCTACACTGAATTTATCTGAAAAATAAAAAAGTCGACATTAAGAAAAAATTGTAAATAGATTATAAGAGAGGGTTTCGCGTGCCAGCAAAAGTTACTGGAGTGCCATGTTTGGCACGCGTGCCAGGGGTTGATCACCCCTGGCCTAGAGCCTAGCAGTAGTGGCAGGAACTGCAGCTTTACATTGAGCACATGGCAGAGGACCAGGAAGGTAGAGCTAAGCAAATCTCGGGGGGTTAGGAACGGAAATTGAGTTTGGTGTATGTTCTAACACATTTCCATTCATTGTAACCCTATGTAATTTGTGGAACGGCTAGTAGCCAAGACTATACAGTTGCCTCTGTAAGGACAGCACCCAATTCAGGTGACAGAGCTAGCTGCAGAGCCAAGTTCTTTCGCAGCTTCCTCGCCCTCACTTTCCAAGCATGGTGGTGTGGTTTGCTGGTGCCATGGGAACTGCTGAACTTTGGGTGTTAAGACAACTGGTTCTTGTCCAAGACCTGTCACCAGCTAGCCACGTGACCGTAAACACCTCTTTTCCCATTTTCCAGCTTGAGAGTCCTTACTTAAATTAGGGGTAGCTGGTGTCTATTCAGTTCCAAATCGTGTGGGCTGGCACTAAAGTCAGATTGTATTAGGAATGCATGCCCTCTTGAGGTTTATTACTGTCTTCAGGCTCCTCTCTACAATTTGAAGGAGCTGGTACTCGGAGAAGGCACACCACCGAGTGCAGGCCGTGGTGGAGTACAGACTAGCGCTTACACACAGAAAGATGGAAGCACGGTAAGAACAAATGGAGTTCTTAAAAATTGTAAAAAATTGATCTTATGAATGTAATGAAAATAAACACCGCTGCATGAAGGAGCTAAAATGGCCACCTAAAAGAACAAACGTTAAAAGAAACGAGAAACTAGGCGAAACCTAGTGTCTTTTCAGCACCGCGCATTCTTACCACTTTTCAGTAAACAGTGCTCAGGCGTTTATTTTGAAAGTGCTTTTCTTATGGGCTGAAGCGTTCAGGGTCATCTGCAGTGGGCACGTCTGCCTTGTTTGGCAGCTGAGTTTCTCGACCTGGAGTCACTGCAGCCTTTCTCCCTGAACCACGGCCTCATTCTGAGGGAAGCTCTCATTCCAACCCTCAGGTTCTGTTCTTTGAAACAGCCACAGATGGGACATCATAGGTTTTGCTCATTGCTCATTACATATTTATCTTGAGGGGGGTTTTCAAATTACCTTTTAGCTTCTCGTTATCATTTAAGATTCCTTGCATCCAAGGTAAGCCAGCTCAGAAAGATGGAGGAAACATATGCAGAGATGCTCTCCTCTTTTTCTTTCGCTCAAACTCCTTGGACTCGTCTTCCAGGCCAGGAGGGTTACAGGAATGATAAGATAACTAGCCTAGAGCTGTTACAGGCATTCTCCCCTTGCTTTGTTGCACTATTTTGGCTTCTAGCTTTTCCAGGTTTTCAGTGAAATAGACTCTTTAGCTTTAAACCAGACTATTGTTTCTGCTAAACTCTGAAATTTTCTGGCTTTTTTAGTATTTTATACCTACTCTCATGTCTCTCAGCGGTTTTTCATCTTTGATTTCTTTCCAGGCATCCACTGGGTTTCTTATTAATTTAAGTGAACATTTTTGAAGTTCTTTCTTGTTCTCTGATGGTTCCTTTTTTATTGAAGGATAATAATGAGGATAGTAATTAGGTTTATGCACATACGTTCCTATTTCTTATTTTACTGAAATGTCTCTGTCTCAGAGGGTGTTTGAGTCTTTTTGGTGGACACCGTGGTGTGCTGCCCAGGTCCAAAGGAAGGGCTTGTTACCCTAATTGTGAGAGTGCTGTCGGCAGACACGCTTTAAGCTGCCAAGCCCTATGATGTACAACCTTTAAATTATAGTACAGTCATTTTCTCCGACATGTACTCATGGTAAATATTGGTCCTTAAAACCTCCTAAATCATTCTTCCTCTTTGTGATTTTATAATTTTGTTTGAAGTGAATTTTCAGAATGCCAGTACTGCCATGTCTACAACTAGTAGTTAACCTTTATTAATCACTTATATGTTATAAGTTGTTCAAGGACTTTATAGGCATTAATTAATACAATCTATACAACCACTCTACTGGGCAGGTATTCTCAGCATCTCCAGTTGTGGGGATGAAGGTACTAGGACTCAGTTAGAAAACCTGCTCAAAATCACAAGGCAATACTAGTGAGGCGGGGACCGCGCACAGGAGGTCTGACTTTAAGCAAACATTCTTAACCATTTTACACTTCACCTCTTGATGGTAGGGGACAGAAATATATTCCAACAACATTTTTTGTTTCTTTAGGGGGAAGGTTGTATACTATTTTGGTTTATCTATGATTGTGATTTACTTCAATATAAAAAATGTGAACTAATTAAAAGAGACATAGAAAATATAGAAACTTAATTATGGGAATATTTCCAAAATCTGTTACATTTAGCAGAGATAAGTGCTAGGAATAATGTGTTTAAAATTTAACTCTTATCTGTATAGCTGTGAAGTTATCACATGTGTGTGTGTTTAAGGACTAGAAGTACCAATTTTTTACTACTGTATGACTAGCTTTTGAAAAAAGCTATATATATATGTGTGTGTATATATATATGGAATTAGTCATGTAAAAACAAAAGAACAAAAAAGAATACTATAAAAGTTTTAAGGACTTCATGTTTCAAAAGCATTAGGTTCACATTCGAAACTCGTATGGCATTTTTATTAAAAATGTCTCAATGCTTTTTTTTTATGGTCAAGTGAATGACCAAATTTTCAAGTTTTATTTTCTTCCAACATTCTTGCTATTAAGGAAAATATTTTTATTATAAAATTAAAGAAAGTTTGTAATAGAAGATATTCTGATTGCTTTGTCCCTAGGTGTCCTTTTTAAAAATAATTTTGAATAGCAGATGGTTAGATTCAGACAAAAGGGTTTAGTCTATTTCTTTTTCATTACTTATTGCTTAAAATTTAGGAAATCTGAGATTAGGAGAGGAAGGAAGATAATACGTTTACATTAAATTTTATTTCACATTTCCTCCCTCCATGTGAGTAGAATTAACCATGCTTTATAGCATTGAGATACATGTTACATTAATTGGCATATAGGGTTTTTGTTGGATAAGGTTGTTGGCCTTCCCTCAAACTCTCGCATACTTTCCAAGCTGCTTTGACTTCAACAAGCTCTAATTTTTAAAAATGAAAAATGAAGCAATAGTTTAAATTCTCTTATTTTTGTCAGCCAATAATACTTATTTAAAAACACCCTATGCAAAGAGGTTTCTTGGTGGCATAAAGTTCAGAAGGGGAAAAGTGCATACTATTACTTTCATTTAATATTACTGCAATGTACATTTCAGGCATTGAGATCTGCAATTTGGATAATCATTTTCATAATGTTATGATAGAAGAGACAAAGTAAATATCATCTTTTAATGACATCTATGAAATCTCACCTCTTCTCTGAATCTTTTTTTTTTGTTTAAAAAACATAGGTTATAAATTCATTTAAAAAAATGAAATACAATTGACATTGGCACTGTGTAAGTTAAAGGTATACAAAAGTTTGATTTAATAAATTTATATATTGCAATATGATTATCATTATAGCATTAGATAACACTTCTATCACATCACATAATTATAATTTCTCTTGTGCTAATAACAGCTAAGTAACTATTCTCTTAGCAATGTGAAGTTTATAATGCAGTATTATTGGCTATAGTCATTATGCTGACTTCTGATCTCCAGAACTTATTTATCTACCAGTTGCATGTTTATACCCCTAAAAAAGATCTCCCCAATCATCTCTCCTCCTAACCCCTGGTAACCACCATTCTACTCTCTGTCTATACAAGTTCAGTTTTTCTAGAGCAACATGTAGGTGGCATGATACAGGATATCTCTTTCTCTCTCTGGCATCTCAAGTGTCATCACTAGTGGTAGGATTTCCTTCTTTCTCAATGCAGAATAATATTCCATTTACACTAATAAAGGACAAAGATCCACCAGCCACCATCCAAGCCTGCCGTGTGCGACCCGGGGCGGTGGGGCAGGCAGCAGCACGATCCACCGCCTGCCCAGCCGCCATCCGGGCCTGACATCTGCGACCCAGCATGGGATCTGGGCCTGCCATCTGCTACCTGGGGAGGGGGCCTAAGCCAGCAAGTGGTTATCTCCTGAGGGGTCCCAGACTGTGAGAAGGCACAGGTTGGGCTGAGGGACATCGCCCCCGTGAGTGCACAAATTTTTGTGCATCAGGCCTCTAGTTGTATATATTGACCACATAATCTTTATACATTCATCCACTGATGGGCAACTAGGTTGTTTCCATGTCTGGGCTATTGTGTATAATGCTGCAATTATCATGGTATTTAACCGAAATGTCTCTGTTTCTGACAGGGTTTTTCAGTCTTTATGTGTAAGCGAAGAGAATTAAGAATTAATTACTGGGAGCCGAAGCCGGTTTGGCTCAGTGGATAGAGCGTCGGCTTGCGGACTGAGAGGTCCCAGGTTTGATTCCGGTCAAGGGCATGTACCTTGGTTGTGGGCACATCCCCAGTAGGAGATGTGCAGGAGGCAGCTGATCAATGTTTCTCTCGCATCGATGTTTCTGACTCTCTATCTCTCTCCCTTCCTCTCTGTAAAAAAAAATCAATAAAATATATATTAAAAAAAAAGAATTAATTACTGGGAGAAGAAAAACCAGAAGTGTTGCTCAACAAATGTGTGGCAGAAATTGCATCATGATGTGAGGATGATGATAAAGTGATGACATTAATAGCAATTGACACTATTACTGAAAAAAGAAATTATATACGAGGAAGTAAAAAATCAGCAAACCATAACTATCTGACTCTTTCAATCAATAGTCTCTACTATATTTCAGATATGGTAAAAGATAGGTTATGTTTGACTGGTTATTGACTTATATATTTGTGCTACCAAAGAGGAATGATTTCAACATATAAATGATATATGGATAGCATTCAAAAAAGTATGGCTACTTAAGGTTAGTAAAAATAATATGTCACTGCATGTTATTTTACAAACCATGAAGTTAAGTGCATGCATGAGATCAATTATATATGGAATATTCTGCAAGACTAGTTTAAACTTCAGAGCTTTATATTTAAATGCATTTTTCACTTTCATTATTTCATGCTTTCAATTCCCCTAGATAAATAAAATTTGGGTTAGATTCTTAATTTCTCTTTGGAAATAAATCTGGGTACAAGATGTAAAAATAATTCCCAAGGAAATTACTGCCATATGCTGTGTATATATAGGATCAGGACTCTCTTTGTTTTGTTTGTCTACCAGTTGTCATCAGTCTTTTGACAGCCATAAGTGAAAATGGAAGCTGTCATTCCAGACCTCAGCATTTGCTTCAGAACCTTCATCAGCACCTTTCTGTTCCCTTTTCTTAAGCTCTGAGCTTCAGTCTGTCTTTTCTTGATAACCAGAACTTGACTTTATCTGCACCTGTCACTCCAGCCAGTGCACAGATGTACACATTGCACTTGTCTTCCATATCATTTAAAAGACATAGCTATGATTACACATTGCTTTCAAACGTGCTTCCTTCTGATCATAGTTGTTTATATCTTCTCATACAAAAAGACATGTAGGCGTGAACACCCTAAGGCAGTGGTTGGTAAACTCATTAGTCAACAGAGTCAAATATCAACAGTACAACGATTGAAATTTCTTTTGAGAGCCAAATTTTTTAAACTTAAACTATATAGGTAGGTACATTGTTATTAACTTAATTAGGGTACTCCTAAGCTGGCCTTTGCTTAAAACGTCCTCAATCTGATTGAGGTACGTTCGCTGAGGTTGACCCCTTCCCACTCTTCCATCCACACTCATCTTGTATACTAGTTTTGCCTTCAGTGGTTGGCAAACTGCGGCTCGTGAGCCACATGTGGCTCTTTGGCCCCTTGAGTGTGGCTGTTCCACAAAATACCGACTTCTGCACATGGGCCATGAAGTTTCAATCGCACTGTACGTGCGCGCCCACACGTGGTATTTTGTGGAAGAGCCACACTCAAGGGGCCAAAGAGCTGCATGTGGCTCGTGAGCCGCAGTTTGCTGACCACTGCCCTAAGGCAACAGAAAGAGTTCACATAAAATACTGAGGATATGGTCTGGTGTTAATGTACCAATTCAAGGTAATAGTGGAAAAGCTAAAATTTGAAGACTACTCTTATGCCCTTGTTCCTAGGAATTGAGAACAGTCTGTTAAGTAATGCATGCACAGCAATAATTTGTACAGAGAGATTATGAAAAATGTGCCCTCTGAGATTTTTGTCTGAATGATAAATGTGATCCAATCAAATCACTATAATGACTTAAATGTAGCTGAATGTCATTTGTTGATTGCCATCGAACTTTAAGACAAAATAGTCATTGTGAACTCTCGGAAAGATCTTAATTGCTTTATAACCTATGACAGCTCTGGGTGACTGGTAAAAGCCATTTGGCTTGTGTGGAAATTATGAACTATAAAGGTCTAAATGTCATGTCTGCATGAAAATGTAAAAAGAGTTCCTTCCTTTTTTTTAAAAAAAAGTATTCTTATAATTATCTAGGAAAATCCAAAGAAGTCAGAACTTTAAACAGCTTAATGACTTATTTAACTGGGATGGTCTGCCATGCTATGACCTAATTTAGGACATTTTTAGGTCAGTTATCATTGACCAAATAAATTAAAGTGGTCTTGGATCTGTTATCTTCTGGGTCCAAATAGCTTCTACTGAGGAGAAAAGACCTCAGGCTACAAATTTTCCACTTGCAATTAAATATATATATATAAAAT
>NW_006300376.1:6431554-6440278 GCF_000327345.1 Myotis davidii | reverse complement strand
AATTATAATTTTATAAATTAAATTAAAATATAAATTAAATTTTATAAGTTAAAATATATATTTAAATCTATTTTAAAAGTATATATTTTAATTTAAAATATCATATTTAATAAGTTAGAAAAGAGAACAGGAATATCAAAATCATGGAAAATATTATGTAGTAAAAGTAAATAGAACACCATATATGAGATGAGTATCATTCAACTTTATAATTTGGGGACTATAAAGGCAGATTGATTTGTTTTATCATTCATTTGTTCACTGACTCAACAAATATTTATTGAACTTCTATTGTGTTTAAGATGTTAGAACATATTTTGGATATTTGTGATGATAATCATTTAGTTGTTTTTATAACTGGGTTACCATTTCTAAAATTATACATGGTGCTTGATATTTTTCTAAGCAGTTTCCTCTCAGATGAATTGGGGTAAATCAAATTAAGGTTTTATCTGAGCCTTTTTATTTTAGTGGACAAGGAGCAGCAAGCAGCTGACAGAAGGGGGACACCAGGTCTTTAGCAGCTCTCACTCAGGACAAGGCCAGAGGATAGATGTGATACTTAACTCAGATAAGAAAAGAAGACATCACAGCACTTTTTCCAATAGAGTTGGGTCAAAAGAGAGTGGCTGACACTTTCTGAGTATATATGGTCCTAAAGGCTTGAAATGTTGTATGTCCCTAAGTACGTTTTTTTACTTAGATCTTGCAAAATACTATTAATTTTGTCAAGCAAATAAAACTTTAGTCACCATTATATTTTGGGTTTTTGTTGTTAGAAATCTTGCTCCAAATTTTAAGTAAGTTCAAATTTGAGGCACATCAAGAGTGTGTGTGCTAGGGTTCTAGGGGGACCACATGTGTTCCACGTATGCTCCCCGACAAAAGAATTGTTGCTGTCAGTAACTTAAAACTGACTCTTTAAATTGTGAAATATAAGTCATGTTCTAATATACACGTTAGTAAAAAATGTTTCATTTTCACATTTTATTAAATTTATCTGGATGATATTGGTTAAAAGAATTATGTAGGTTTCAAGTGTACAGCTCTATAATACATCATCAGTATATTGCGTTGTGCGTTCACTATCCAGAGTCAAGTTACCTTCCATCCCCATATATTGAACCTTCTCTACCCTCCTCCACTTCCGCTTTGCCCCTGCTTTCCCTCTGGTGACCAACGTACTGTTTTCTGTGTCTATGAGTTTTTGTTTTATTTTTCTCCTTTGTTCATTTGTTGCTTTTAGGTTTATATCCCACAGCTGAGTGAAATCATATGATTCTTAACATTTCCAACTGACGTATTTCACTTGGCATGATGTTCTCAAGCTCCATCTATGTTGTCACAAATGGCAGTATTTCACCCTTTCTCACGGCGGGTAGTACTCTCTTGTATACACATACCACACTTTCTTTATCTAATCATCTATCAAAGGACACTTTTGTTGTTTCTATGTCTTGGCCACCATGAATGAGGCTGCAATAAACATAGCGGTACATATATTTTTATGAATAAATGTTTTCAAACTTTTAAGGGGGGGTTGAAAGAAGAAGGGTTGCTGGGTCATACGGTAACTGTATTCTTAATATTTTGAAGAGCCTTCATACTGTTTTCCATAGTGGCTGCACCAGTTTACATTATCCCCAGCAGTATATGAGGGTTCCCTTTTCCCTCATTTTCTCTCCAAAACTTGTTATTTCTTATTTTGTTCACATTAGCCATTCTTACAGGCATGAGGTTGTATCTTCACTAGCTACTAGGGAAATGCAAATCAAAACCACAATTGGGTATAAAACATACTTCTCCATCAAGATAGAAAATAGGAACAAAGAAACCATGAGTCCTTCAGTGTCTCTCAACTGATGATGCCTTTTAGTTATGATGGTTGATCCTGGCAGATATTGGTCCTTCTCATTTGCTCATGTCAGCTCTTGCCATTTGCTCTGCATTTCTTGGTACACATGTTTCTTACTCTGCTTCAGTTATATAATATTTTGGCAAGGACTTGTGTGGTCTATGTCTCGGAAGGTATTGTTTCAATTATTTAAAATAGGTGTAATTATGATGCCTAGAACATACTCTGGCATATTGTAGCATTCAAATGTTTGTTTATTCAATGAATCAAATTATATTTTTGACTCAATTCTCTTTTGATTCCTCTGGAAAACTCTCAGAGATCCTGCCTGCCTCTCCTAAAGTTATATATATTTGTATATTCCTTAGCCAGACTTGTATATATATGTAGATTCCATAGCCAATGCAATCAGGCTATACCTATATCTTATTTTTCTGACAAATGCCTAAGATTGACCATTGCATTGTTAGCATTTTAACTGCCTTTTGTTTTTCCCTGCCTTTATCGCAGTGTTAACATTGGTAACATTTACACATAAGGTAAAAAATGTTAAGTTCTGACTTCCTCTAACCCCACATCCCACCTTGCTTTTCATAACTCTCTTATATGGAGTAATCATAAAAGTTTCAAGAAAACTGAGATAATGAATGGCTGGTAGAAAAAGCAAGCTGGGACATGGTTACAATACTGAGAATGAATCAGCACAGCAGTGTTTGAATTCTAAGCAGGAAAGTATCAGCTAATTCTCATGTATTTGCCAATCTCCAGGATAAAATTTTCTTTTAAAAAGGGTTCCTTTCTTTATTATGATTGGTGTTGTTTATTAAATTGGCAGTTTGTGGGTAGAAGGTAGAATGTGATTGGGATACCTGTTTTTGTTGTTGCTGTTTGTTTTTTAGAATTTATCACACTTTGAAAGGATATACTCAAATCTCTGTTCCCAGTGTAAAACTCCTTACTAGACAGTGAACACATGAAGGCAGGGTCTAAGTCTGTTTTGTTCACCCTCACATCTATAACAATTGGCCCATAAGTGTGTTTAGAAAATATTCACATTAAAATGAGAGGAAATCCTAGTAATTGTATATGAAGATTAGTGTCTCTCACTAGCTCCTTGATTTGAAGAACTTGATTCTTCAAATTACTTTCTTGCTTTGATTGTAGAGAAACTGGGAGAGATCAGAGATCAAGGCCCTGCTAAACTTTGTCATTTTATTCTGATAGTTTGTTAGCAGAAGGAGGGTGAGTTCTTGCAGCTTAAAGGGAAGTAGGGGAAGGAAAAAATGGAATTTGGGGCAGAAAATAGGCATTGCTTTAAACAAAAAACTATTGTATACAAAAATCACATTAAAAATAGGAAAAGTGTTTATATTTTTAGTATGTCTGGAAAATCTATAGTCATGATTTGAAAAATTATAAAAATATGTGCCAGTTATATTGAAGACAAAGTTTAATATTAATAAAATAATTATTTTAATATTTTGCAAACATGATTCTCAAGGTATGAATGCTTAGAGGATCACTATTGAGCACACCTTTATTTAAAAGTTAAAATAATCATTTTAAAAATGAAAGTAATGACCTTCAACATAGTAATTGTTGGTTTGGAGATATAATAAAACCTGAGATTCTTCTTAACTTGGAATATGTTGTCATTTGCCAAAACTGACATTTCCTTTTGTACTACCTTGAAAAAGTTTTAACTGAATAGATTAAAAGCTTAAAGAAGATGGTGGGGGTGGTGTTTAACCTTTATGAAAAAGACAACATAATTTTAGAAGACTTTAGAACATTATTTATATGCAAATGGGGCTATTATTTATGAACTGATTTTTGTCTGAATATTAAATCAAGCCTAGAATAATTTATTTTACAAATATAGTTTTCATTACTCTAGCACACATATAATAATTCCAACTAATTATTAAAGACAGTGAATTAGAGATGTTTATTATTCATTTATCTGTGTAGCAAGTATTTATTGAGGGGTAAGCATGTGCAAGGCCCTGTGAAGGATGCAGACACAGGCATAAACCTTCTTGTGGAATTTATAGTTTAGTCTAATATTTCTAAAACATGTTTGATGTACAGTTCTATTAGCAAAATATTTGATAATATGGCATTAACTTATGCATATATATTTATAAATTGAATGCATGTAGTATTTTACTGATATGCTAAGTACATAAAATAAACTAATTCAAATTGAATTTTTACAGGATGAGATAAGAAGAATTATAAATAAAAATGTTAATAATGCATATTCAGATACCACCTTGAAGTTGTCACCTGCTTACCCATGTGGGAAACTCTGACTAGAAGGCGAGATAGGCATGGAGTCAATAGAGAGAAAATGTTTATATATTTATAAATGTAATAAATTCTGTGAAGAAAAATAAGAAGGGAAAAATGGGAAATTAATTTATATAGCAAGGTTAGAAAGACCATCTTGAGGAAGTAACATTTGAGTGGAGGTCTGAATCAACCAGATCAAGTATGGTGGGAAGAGCATTCCTGAGTGAGGGTAACAGATGCTCAGATTTCCTGTGATGGGCAAGAGTTTGGTTCATTTGAAGAGCTGAAAGAAGCCAGTGTGGCTGGAGGGTAAAGATTGAGAGGATCTGTGACCAAAAGGAAAAAAAAAAGAGGCTGAAGGGTTAAGGAGGGCCTGTAATTTAAAAAAAATGGATTTTTGTCTCAGTTCTTTGGCAAACAATTTAAAGGTTTTAGGTACAGGATTGTTATAATCTGATTTACATTTTGAAATTGAGATTAGGATGATGACAGTGAGGATTTGGGCTTTGGGGGTGAGAGGTTAGTGCTATACTTACTGGGATGGCAAAAATTGGGAGAGGAATATACTGAGGAATCGAGTTACACTTACATTTGCGATGATGTATTTGTTCGACTAATGCTAGCTGTAAAACTAAACCCAAAATTTCTGTGGCGCAGTAAAATGAAAGGTTGAATATTTGATTAGTGGGTGGCTTTGGTCTACCCACTGATTTAAGGACGGAGGCTATTTCTCCTGGAGCGTTCCCATACGGTAATTCCTCAGAGTCCTCTGAATTCAAATGGTGGAAAAGGAAAGAGCATGGAGAATGTACCCTTGCTTCTTCTTATACTTGGAGCAGAATGACTTATATCCCTTTTCTTTAATTTCCTTTGGCCAAGGGAGACCTAGTTATTTGGTCCCACCAAGATTAACAGGGCCTACGAAATGTCCCTTCCCAGCAACAGGGGGCATTTTCCATGAGCACCTTGGCAAACTGGAAGGAGACACTCAATGGCTACCCATTTCTGCCACAGACACCTAGTAGAGCTCACTTGATGTATCATGTCAAACGTTGACTACGGAAGTGTGTAGCTCAAAAAAATGACCTGGTGCCACGGTAGAAACATTAGCATCAGTGTATCCTCATGGAAAATGACAGCAAAAGGCCACCAGGACTGAATTCCAGGGCACATCTACATTGGTGGCCAGGAGACTAAAAAAGTGACCAGGAATGTGGAAGAAAAAGATCAAGAGAGGGTGGTATCACAGGCGCTATGCGAATTTATTCAAAAATATCTTCTGAAATATTCACTGGTTCAAGTCTTTATTTTATTCATATTTGTCTTCACAATTTGTCCATGAGCATACTTTCCTATATACTATAAAATATACAGTTTTCCTGATTACCACAATGACCATTTTTTAAATTTCTATTTAATTTTTGTTTGCTTTAGAAAGTACTTTAACATTCACTGTCAAGCAATAGGCATGGCGTTTTAAATTTAATTTTAAAAGTAATAACAGACTTTCCCTAGTAGCTGGCTGTGCCAGGTAGGGGCACTGGAGCAAGAAGTTTCAGAGCCTCATTAAACAATGTTTGGGTCCCCTGAAGCCCTCTTACCAGGAGATCTGGGTGGGAATGGGGATGATGGGCCTCATCCTTACAAGATCAGCAGAGCTGATAAAAAGAAAAGCTAAAGCTGCGAAAGCTTCCAGTCCCGCGCCAGCTCATGCTCATCACTAATCAGCTGAGCCTGAGTGCACAGCGGTGAGCTGGGCCTGCCTGTAAGTCTCAGCTCTGTTAGAGGGGAACAGGGCACGCTGTATCTTGTAGAAGTGCTGTTTCTTGCTGGCATGAATAAATGTACCTGCGAGACAAAAAATAAATAAAAGTAATAACATTATAATTATTAACATAGTAAACATCACCCGGATTTTGGGTATAAATTTCTAACCAAGTTCATGAGATGGTTTTGGGCATTGAAAAATCAATATATAAGCATATTTAATTCATAGAGACACAAGAGATGAATGAAAGTAAAGAACAAAGATCTTTCTTAAAACAATCAATTTAATTATATTTGGTAAAGTATCAACACTTTAAATTTGTTAAAATATAGACTATACTGAGATAAATTTAGGGTAGAGTTTGGCAAACTCCAGGCTGTGGGTCAAATTTAGTCGGATGCCTGTGTGTGTACAACTCACAAGCTAAAATCAATGTTTATATTTTAAAATAGCTTGAGTAAATCAAAAGAATAATAATATTTTTGACATAAAAATTATATGAGACTCCAACTTCAGTCTGAGAAGATAAAGTTTTATTGGAACATAGGCATTTTGTTCAGGTGCTTGTTATCCATGGTTTTTATGCTACAGAGACAGAGTTAGTGGTTGCATAGCCTAAAATATTCCTTTTTGCATACCTCCCTGTTTGGGGGTATTACACATATACATATGTATTTTTTTTAATATATTTTATTGATTTTTTACAGAGAGGAAGGGAGAGAGATAGAGAGTTAGAAACATCGATGAGAGAGGAACATCGATCAGCTGCCTCCTGCACATCTCCTACTGGGGATGTGCCCGCAACCCAGGTACATGCCCTTGACCGGAATCGAACCTGGGACCTTTCAGTCCGCAAGCCGACGCTCTATCCACTGAGCCAAACCGGTTGCAGCTACATATGTATTTTTTAACCAACTTTTATGTTGCAGGTGGTAAAATACGTAATTAATCTGTGTCTTACAATATTGTATAGATTTTCCCCTAGTGCGGGGAGGAGAATATGGTGTGGCTCTTTCCAAGGGTAAAGAGGAAGAGAGCATTTCTGTGTTTGTTGGAAGAGCACAAAGGGAGATTTTTCTCTAGTGACAGCTTTACTCATGTCTAGGGTTCTCCATGTGAACAAAAGTGAACATTAATCTTGAAAGTTGGTATAGTCATGAGTCCTGGTTGTTGTCAAGCCTAAGTCTTGAGACAGGTATTTGTTGACACTAATGATTTTTTTTCATGCTTGCCCTTTGTAAAGGATGTGAAGGATCTCACCATGTCTTTTCACCAAGTGTAACTTTACCCATTATTTTTCTTACTAGAGGCCCGGTGCACAGATCCTGTACCGGTGGGGTCCCTCAGCCTGGCCCGCGCCCTCTCACAATCCAGGACCCCTCGAGGGATGGGGGATGTTGGAGAGCTGGTTTTGGCTGATCCCCACAGGCCAGGCTGGGGGACCCCACCAGTGCAGGAATCCGTGCACCAGGCCTCTAGTATGCATATAAGATCTTTGGTTAATCTCTTCCTGCCCTCCCCTTTTCCCCCTTCCCTCTGAGATTCATCAGCCTGTTTCATATTTCCATGCCAGTGGTTTCCCCTCCTCCATTGAGTGTCTACCCTCCCCCCCGCCCCGGTGGTCAGTGTGTATCATAGCTACTGGCCAGTCACCTGGTCCCTTAGGCTTTTATATACACTGAGTGGCCAGATTATTATGACCACCTGATAATTTGTAGGCAAATTAGCTGTAATTTCATGCTGACTATGCTAGAGGGCCAGACCATTATAAATAGGGAAGCATGTTGTTTACCACAACAGTAGAAGTGATTTTTTTCTGAAGATATGGGTAAACCACACTATTTAACAGCCTTTGAACAAGGGATACATTTGAATGTGAGTGGCCAGATTATTATGACCACTCCATCAGTACTTCGTTGGGCCACCCTTTGCCTTCGATACTGCGGCGATTCTTCTTGGCATTGACTCCACGAGATGTTGAAAGGTGATGCGAGGAATCTGACACCATGCCTGATGGATAGCACTGTCCAGTTCTGTGAGATTTGATGGTTGTGGAACCAGCTGCCTGATGGCTCTTTTAACTTCATCCCACAAATGCTCAATTGGATTGAGATCTGGTGATTGTGGGGGCCACCTAAGCAAGGTAAAGTCTCCCTCATGTTCTTGAAAGCACTCCTGCACAATACGAGCACCGTGGCATGGCACATTGTCTTGTTGGAAGAAACCATCTCCATTGGGATACGCCATCAACATGATAGGATGAACTTGATCAGCAACGATACCTAGGTATGTTGTGCTATTCAGACATTGTTCCACACGAATTACAGGGCCCAAATCATGCCAGGAAAACATGCCCCAAACCATAACATTGCCCCCACCAGCTTGAAAGGTTGTATTCATGCATGTGCGGTGCATGCTTTCATGTTATTTCTGCCAAATTCTCACTCTGCCAACTTCATGATGCAACTGGAAACATGATTCATCGGACCACATGACTTTTTTCCAATGCTTGACTGTCCAATCTTTGTGTTCCTGTGTGAATTGGAGACATTTTATCTTGGTAACTGCAGACAGCAAAGGTGTTTGAACAGGCCTTCAGCTTCCATATCCCATACGATGCAGTTTACAGCTAATTTGCCTACAAACATCAGGTGGTCATAATAATCTGGTCACTCATAATAATATATGTCCCACGTTCAAAGGCTATTAAATCGCATTGTTTACCCATATCTTCAGAAAAAAATCACTTCTACTGTCATGGTAAACAACCTGCTTCCCTATTTATAATAGTCTTGACCTCTAGCAC
>NW_006300376.1:6419088-6430844 GCF_000327345.1 Myotis davidii | reverse complement strand
CATCGCTCAAATATGTGTGAAAATCTTCATCAAGTATATCCAAAATTTCTTCATTTAATTTTTGAATGTGCTCATTTTTTGGACAAAGAATAACATGTTTAGATATATTTTTAATATTATCTATAGATATACTATTTCCAAAGGCATCTTCAATAATAGATCCATTACAAAGCACTTCACAGGGGATTTCAATAATATTTATTCCTAAATGAAAACTGCTATCAAGTTTGCCATCTTCAAGTTTTACTAACCATTCACTATAAGCAGAATCCTCTGATCTCATATTTGTTGTAAGAGACAACTTTCTGAAGCATCCCCAAACATTACAGTACTTTAAACTCATTTGTACTATGGCCGATCATATAGCATGAGGTACAATACAGAGACATTGTCGAAAATTCCCTCCAAGAAGGAGAACTTTCCCACCAAATACAGCATTCAAATTCATAATTTCTCTTAGTAATCTGTCTATGGCATTTATAGCATGACTGGATGCCATGATGCATTCATCAATAATGAGAAGTTGGGCCTTTTTAATAGTTTTAGCAACTTCACTGTTTGTATCAAGTCTAGAAATTGAAGTTGCATTTAATGGAATTGGTAATTTATATTGGGAATTTATAAAGATTCTTCCACCGGGAAGTAAATTTGCAGCAATTCGTGTAGACGCTGTGGGTAAAACAGTACCACCACGACCTCTAATATAATGTATTAAAACTTTATAAAGATATGCCTCCACACTCTGAGAGCTGTTTTCTGCCTCAAACCTTGACCTCACCAGAAATAGCTCAGGAAGGGAGCAGCCCTTGCCAAGGTGACCCAGGACTCAGTGCGTCCATGCTCCGAGGGCCAGTTCCTGCCTCAAACCTCGCCCTCGCTGGAAACAGCTCAGGGAGGGCGCAGCCGTTGCCAAAGCAACTCATGCAGGACTGACTTCCTTCTGGTTGAGCATTGGTTGTCATGGGTGTCACAACCAGGGTTTTTATATAAATAGATTGCTTTGAGGTCTGAGGTAGTTCTTACTAGACTTCTCAGGAACAGTTAAGATTTTGTGCTCACTCCTATGTCGCCTGCACTGAGAAGAGATACTAGGAGTTTCTTAATTGTGGATGAATAACTGGACAGCCTCAGGAATGTGGTAACAGATTTTACAGTGGTATTATAAAAGCTATTATTAATATTTATAACAAGATATACATTTTATTTAAAGCAATTAAAATGAACTATAATGACAAATGAAAATGGAAAGACAAATAGAGAAATGAAAATAGAAACTGTCTCTGTTTGAAAATAATATTTTCAATGATGTAATTCATAACCAAACCTGGCAGTCAGCTGACACTCTTATTCTTCTGAGAGAACTCTTTCTGTCTCCCCAAGATTATCTCACTCATGAATATTATTGTTTGGACCAATTGGGTCAGATCTGTTATTTTTCTTATAAAAGTAACTTATCAGTATCCATTAAACTCCTTTTCTTCATATTTACCATCTCAGCCTAGTCATCTTACTACAATCCATCCCTTGCACCACTCTTCCCTAGCAGACATTGCCTTTCTCATATGTGCCCTTGCATTTCACAATGTGCCCTCATGTTCCCAAGGCTATGACATCATTTTCTCCATATAGAGTCCAAGAGATTAATACAGTTTGCCTGAAACTGGATTTTGACAAAAATGGATATATATTTACTGGATATGAAAAATTTTAGTTGACCCTCTTAGGAAAAAAATATCATTGAGACAAAACAATTCAGAAAGTTTTGAAATAATATTTTAAAATCTACTCTAAACATTACTTTTATTAATCCTAGAAATCATGGGTATCGCTTAGTGATATATTTTCTAAGATAAAGAAATTATTTGATTTAATAAATTTGATTGAAATGTCAATCAAACATGACAGGTAATTGACCTTCTCCTCCATCAAGTGCCCAAGTACTTAATTATAGATTTTATTTTAGAAAAGAATTATTCTTAGTTTTTCTGTGAGTTATTAATAATAATTCTTTGGAAATGGAAATCTTAATTTTTTGTTTTTAATGTTTACATAGATTACGATAGCTTTTCTTTTAATTTACTTACTTTTTATATGTTAGATTTAAAGTCACATATTAACCACAGGTGACTAAGTATGAAATAGAATGTCAAAGAAAAACCGAGATAGGTTCTCACTTTCTGGAAGTTAGAGTGATGAATATATACATATACATATATAATACACATGCCCACATTCATGTATGCACTTGGAGGAGTCATTTGAACTAAAAAAAAAGTAATAGGTATAAAATATCCCCAGATAAAAATATATTCACATGTTATCACAGGCATAAACACATGCATATGTATATATATGTATATATGTATATATATATATATTTGTATCAGAAAACTGATTATGACTTACATTCTTATAATACTTCAGAAGCAGGTTACCATAGAAAACCTTTGAGATTTTTATTATTGGGTCCAATTTATAGATGAAGAAAGAGATTCTGGCTGTTTGCAGATAATGTCAATGCCCTTCTCATATCCCTTTGGCATTTATAATTTCTGTGCACGCCAGCTGGCTTTCAAACTCCAGTAAATGTGACCTTTTGCTTTTCCAGCACTACAATCAGAAGGCCCACAAGTGCTTGATTTATCATAATAGAATTCCATGTGACATTGCTTGGATCAAGGAAAACACTTACAGGGATGGAGGTTCAACAATGGCCACATGACCTTGGCATCCATTAGTTCCCCTATTACATGCATCAGACAGAAGCTGCTGGCCTGATGAAATGCTGTGCAACTTAGATCTTAAAGGCACAGTTTTGAAGCCAGCTGGAAGATGAAGCTCTGAGGAGGTGGAGTACTGCTTTTAAGAGGTATGATATACTTTAAATTGATTGCCATTATATGTCTGTGTTCCTGATAGATAGAAAAGGGGCCAGGCTATGGAAGTGACCCATCTTAATATTAGCCTGATGGAGAATTTTGATTCCTGTTCCCATAACATTAAACAGGTCTTGATTTTCAGGAATGGGAAGTAAGTCTTCTGCAAAGGGACATTGTAAATATACCATTAAACCTTGGCTAGGGCTATAACCTGCTAATTTTGTGCTTCTAATAGTAGTAGACAAGCAGGCAAAGGAAGTAATTACCATACTGGCAGGAAAATGACTCTGATTACCAAAGAGGAGATAGAGTTGCTACTACTAGAAAGGAGAAAGAAAAAGCATGTCTGGAGCCCCAGGGATTCAATCAGGTGCTTCTTGGTGCTTCCATGCCTGGAAACTTTGAGTGGACACCACAGCATCTATACCTGACAAGAGTACAGTAACCAGGTACTCAGAATCCTCAGCGAGGAGAGACTAGCTCACCCTACCAAGCAAGTAACCAGGAGCAGCTGAACCACTAGTTGAGGATAAAGAAAGGAGGTAACCCATATCAGTTATGGTCTCAGGATCAACAGAAGCAGTGAGGAGTGTACCTTATTCCACTAACATTCCTAATGTAATTTTATAAAAGAGATTATGAATCAGTGACGGGCACAGCGACCTTCATGCAGGGTATAAGAGAATCTGAGAGGTGCAAGAGATGGATTGTAGTAAGATACAAGTGTCCTACCATAGTCCCTTGATATTTGCTATTTTTATGCACCCTGCCACAATTTCTCACTGATAGAATTTCTTTGATTAAATGCTTACTATGATCAATGGATCCTTCTCTGTCTGTTCTAAGGACAAGCTACTGCTTCTCCCTCCCCCACATAACTCCCCGCCCTCCCCCCCCAAAAGCTCTCAAACAATGTCTGAGGTGGATTGCTGTTTCTCAGTGGAGTCACTGCAAGGAGTATCTCCTATGCAGTCTCTCAGATTTCCCCAGCAGGATCAAACTTCAGTTGCCCACAGTGTTAACTTGATTCATAACATAATACATCTGTTAATGATTTCTTTCCTTTCTTCTGTCTCATTTCCCCACTCAACTACCATGCTTCTTGGAGTCATCTTACAACTCAGCTACTTGTGCTTAAATACTTGTCTTAGGGCCTGCTTCTGGGGGATCTACTAGTAAACTAAGACAGAAAGTGACTTGTTAAATGTTATCAAACCAGGGATAGTGCAGCGTTTAATTCCAGGTCTTCTAGATCTTAGAATGCTCCTTTTAGCACCACATTTCAGAAGTGCTCTGTGTGCATGAGGCCTAAATAAAGTAGATTAATTCTGGACCTTTATGTAGAAAGGTGGCATTAAATGCATCATAAAAGGAGGAGTATAGGCAGAAAATATCTCTCCCAGCTTGTTATCAAACCAGGGATAGTGCAGCGTTTAATTCCAGGTCTTCTAGATCTTAGAATGCTCCTTTCAGCACCACATTTCAGAAGTGCTCTGTGTGCATGAGACCTAAATAAAGTAGATTAATTCTGGACCTTTATGTAGAAAGGTGGCATTAAATGCATCATAAAAGGAGGAGTACAGGCAGAAAATATCTCTCCCAGCTTTTGTTTTGTTCATGAGATAGTGGATTTGAACTTTGTGAAAAGAAAGTACCATAATATATTTACTGTTTTCTTACTCCTGTGTCCCTTTAAAGGAGGGATGATTCATTGTTGAATCGATTCATTGGCTCTTCTGTGTTGTACAGAGTTTGGGTCGCATGCTGATTCCTGGGAGAGAAACAGATTCACGGCACGGCTTTCCTCTGCACCGTGGGGTGTTCCAAGAATGGAGAGCGTGGCTCCTGGGGAAGGCATGGTGTGATGATTGGTGGCATGAGCATGCGGGGAGGGACCTTGGGAAGTAGTGTGTAACCAAAAGGAGCTCACTGATGAATTAATGAAGGAGTGTTTTTTCTGCCATTGACATAAAAGAAAATATGGAGAGAAGAGCTAGGTGGGTTAAGTTTCTGTGAGGATCTCCGTCTGTGTGGAGAACTAAGAGTGGCAGTGATGGCTAGAGAAGATTTTAAAGATATTTCACTCTGCTTTTTGTGCATTATTAAGAGAAGAGTGAATATTTTAAATATTTTTTATTTACTTTTGTTTGACTATTTCTTTGATCATGATACCATACCAGAAGGGGACTATAATAAACTTCTATTATTTTCAGGTTAAAAGTAGTTACTGGAGCAAATACAACTCAGAGTTCCTATTAGTTTTAGTTTATAGAGCTTCTTATACCTGTGTAAGAGGCACATATTCTTATGGGGCAGGATGACTGTCCCTGGGAAGAGGGATAAAGGAAGAAGGGGGCGAAGAAAACAAAACACACTTAATCTGAGAATGTATCCAAAAGTCCGGGATTCCTAAAACACTTTCCCATGCTTTTAGTTTTCAATCTAGGGCTAAAGGTTCAGGTAGTTCAGGTCCTGGGAAAGGAATAGCTCAGTATGTGTCCAGGCTACTATGGTCCTTGTGCAGAAGGGAAGCCATAGCTGGAGCCCAGCAGGTGGAGGTCCGCTGCGACGGGTCTCCTGGGGGTTCCACAGCGCCTTCCTCAGGGGGAGTCACACCCACTCTCAGCATCCGCACTGCCTGCAAATGTGAACTTTAAAGAGAGGAGTGATGGTGAGAAACTGAGTTAGTGTAGAAAAGAGAAACAGGGAAGGGGAAGGAAAAGGAAAGCAAACTCACCCTGTTGGATTAGTTATTATTTTTTTTAAAAAAATAACTAGTTTAGGGAGGTGCTTACGAGTAAGCTTGAAAGTTGTTCAGTCTCTGATGATGTGAAGGTTGCTGGTGATGCTTTCAAGGGAGGGATCGCAGTGAAGGATCGCCACAGGGGGCCCAGAGAGTTGTTCACACAGGGAACGCTGATTAGAAACTCAGTCGGATTGAACATAAGAGGCATGTTTAAGATAATTACAATTCTTGTTAATAATAAATTTACTGTAAGTTTTTAATTGGGTGGGAAAGACATGAAGTAGTCTTTGTGGAATGAGTAAGGGAAAAGAGGCCAGGACTTCTGAAATGTTATTAGTGATTCCTCTGAATAAACCATAAAGAGTATCACACACAAAAAAAGGTGTGGCCAAGAGACACTGGGTTTTGATAGAGGTAAAAATAAAGAAGTTATAACAGAAGTGAAGATATAGATTAGGAGGGACATGCAATAGGAAAATACAGTCAGACAGAATCACAATATTGCAAGAGGGATTTCTAAGGATGTCTTGAGAGAGTAAAATAACACGAATGTATTAAGAAAACTGCAGTGAGAACATACTATAGAGGAGGGTAGTGTTAGAATTCTGATTGCCAAAGAAATATTTGACGGAATAGCTGAGGAAAATAATCATCTCGGGAGTTGAGAGATAACAGACAAGTAATTGCTTGGTGGAAGGTAGAAAATAAAGCTGGTAATGGGGGAAATCAAAGTGAGATTTTAGTCCTATTAAAACATTTGAGAAGACCACAGCAGAGACTCTGTCTGCTTTACCTGGAAAACCAACACAGAGGCCCATAATCTATGAACAGAGCAGGGGATTCCGAGAGGGGGCAGTCCTTCCATCATTATGCTGCATCCTCTATTACATGCTAGGCTTCAGAAAGGTGACAGAGGGCTTATGGAATCTAAGCAAGACAAACAAAAATTAGAAGCCTGCTCCCCAAAGTGACGTGACCACAGGAGTACTGGAAGGTTAATGGAAAGAGGTGTTTGCTACATCCCACAATAAAAACAGCTGAGCCAATATTAAATTATGTGTTTATGTGCCACTAATTTACTACTTTAGAGCAGAGGTGGGGAACCTTTTTTCTGCCAAGGCCCATTTGGATATTTATAACATTCCTGGGCCATCCAGAATTATCCACTTAAAAATGAGCCTGCTATATTTGGTTAAACATTTAATTAACTCACCCCTAATGCCTTGGCAGGGCCAGACCAAATGATTTCCCAGGCCTTATATGGCCCTTGGGCTGGATGTTCCCCACCCCTGCTTCAGAGCATGAATGGATTATATAGCAATGTCCCAAAGGACTGGTCCTTGGGCTATGTGAGAGTTTGAATGTGGGGATAAAAGAGGAAGAGGAACAAGAAGAATAAATGAGAATTATTTTAAGTTCCAACTTTACACATGAAGAGATATTTTCCACCAAAGGGTATTTATTGCCACAGCATACTGAAAACACAAAGCTGCTGATCTTTCAAAAAAATGCAGATTTAACTTATTCAGATTAAAAAGATAGAGCTGATGCATTTTGGAGTTATTTTGGATTAACACATTCAAAAATGGATTCACTTATAAATTTTTTTTAAAACATTACCATTATAGTTTCCTCTAAGTCAATCCTTAGAAACCTTCCAAAAAGAAAAAAAAAAGACTATATATCTGTTTGGGCCATGTGCTATATATAAATTTATAATACCATTTCATCATCACTCCAATCTTTCTTCTAATAGAGTAAGTGTAAAACATCTTATCTACTCTTATCCTTCAACATTCCTTTTTGAACATCTCGGGCTGAAGAATAGGGAACACCTTGCCATATAAACATATCAGCATTATGATTTAATCCCCTGTCCCTCCAGGTCTGGCTCAGGTAACATGAAAGGTTAATGATGGTTTCACTAGACATAGTAGCATCTGAGGTAGAGAGAGATGGATGGATTATTTTTAGATGTATTTCATGGTAGAAATAACAGGCAAGGCTCACCTAGATTAAATGTGATGGGAAAAAGGAAAGGGGAAGAGTCAAGGGCAAAGCCATGCTTTTAGCTTGTATAACAGGAAGGACAATGATGCCATTTAATAAGCTGGGGAATAGTAGAGCGACTGAGGGGGTTATGTTAAGAAATTGATTTAGGGCATGTCAAGTATTAGATGGATATGGGGGTAGAGATACAGGACTTGTAAGAGTGGAACTTGGTGCAGGAAATAAGATTTTGGAAGTCAATTCAAAAGCAGCAATTTTATCCATGGAGCTGGAAGAGATTACGGACAGAGAGATTAAAATTAGAAAGATTAAGAACAAACTTCTCAACCAGCAGGTGTGGGTCAATGGTTGAACCAGGAGGTCAAGGGTTCAATTCCCAGTCAGGGCACATGCCTGGGTTTCAGGCTCCATCCCCAGTAGGGGGCATGGAAAAATTATATATATGTATATATAATTTTTTTTAAAAAAAGGACAAACTTCTCAGGACTGAGCCCTAAGGTTCACCAATATTTAGAAGTAGAGAGAAGAAGGATACAGCAAAGGAATGGAGGGTAAAATAAAAGAAAAGTCAAGGTTGTGTGATGACACAGGAAAAACAATTTTTTACATGAGTGCTCTGTGAATGCTGCTGAGAGGCCAAGGCAGAGAAGGCCGGCAAAATGGGCATGGATTTGGCCAGATGGCAGTTTATTGGTTTCCCTAGAATGAACAGTGGAGATTCAAAAGTAAAGGAAGCCAGAGTGATTGGTGAATGCCTGGCAGGTGAGGAAGTGAAGACCAGGAGAGATTTTTGAGAAGTTTTGTGTGAAGGGGATCAGAGATGGAATATTAACTTCGGAAGCATTTAGGATTGAGGGAGAAGGTGAATATTTTAAAGGGAGTATTCTCTAAACCATCACATATCAATAGTAGATGGGTATGTCATAGTCCAGAAGGGATGAGTAATGCAGGAGAGAAAGGGAAGACTGCAGAATGAAAGCCTCACGCAGGGGTCCTCAAACTACGACCCGCAGGCCACAAGCAAATGCAAATATTGTATTTGTTCCCGTTTTGTTTTTTTACTTCAAAATAAGATATGTGCAGTGTGCATAGGTATTTGTTCATAGGTTTTTTTAAAACTATAGTCTGGCCCTCCAACAGTCTGAGGGACAGTGAACTGGCCCCCTGTTTAAAAAGTTTGAGGACCCCTGCCTCAGAGAAGGTGAATGGAAACTGGATCTGGAGCACAGGTGGAGGGTGGCAAGGCATGTCTCTCTCTGTAACCAAGGAGAAGGCAAAGCATCAGGGTAAAGATATAGCTAGATTCATTGATTTCATGGTGGGAAGAAAAAGGAGTTCCTATCTGGGCAAAAATGGAGGAATCTGCATGTGACAATCCAGAAGAGGTTCCATGTTGAGGAAAAACAGATATTACCGATACCCTTGGTGACACTGGCTAAGTGATATGCCACGTCCTCACTGAAGAGGTGAACTGAAACTGACATTCACACCATCTAATAACCTCTATATAGTTTTCCTTACAGATAGTTGATCTAGTTATTGCCAACAAATCCTTTTTTCATTGCCAGAAAATCTTCAAATAAAGAACTCTTCTAGGTGTTATTAAAAATAGATCCAGGAGTTTGAAGGACCCGACTTTTCCATGGAGTCACAGTTCTGGTGCCCAATGTGCAGATGAAAGTCCACTTGCCTCAGGGAGCTCTGTTACATGTTGTATTTGAAATAATATTAAAATAATGAGGAGAACAGCTTAAGACCTACCATGTGCGGGTGCTGTATTGTACACTTTACATATGTATCCTATTTAGTTGTCACAACAGAGCTCTAAAGTGGAACTTATGACTTAAAGAGGGAAGTCTATAAGGTTTCAACTTAGACCAATGTGAGTCCAGAAGCAGTAAAGTGTATGTGTGTATGTGCACATGCCTACATTCAAGTACATGTGTATATGTGTTTGTGTGTAATGTGCTAATTACCTGAGTAGCTTAACAAATGTTGCTAAGTTTGAGACTTACAGAGAAGACTATTTACAAATTTTACAGTCTGATTTCTATAGAGTTCAGAAAAAAATCAAGAAAAAAAATAGATTAAAAAAAAAATAGCCCTGGCCGGTTTGGCTCAGTGGATAGAGTGTCGCCCTGTGGACTGAAGGGTCCTGGGTTCAGGTTCAATTCCAGTCAACAGCACATGCCTGGGTTGTGGGCTAGATCCCCAGTAGAGGGTGTGCAGGAGGCAGCTGATCAATGATTATTGTCATTGATATTTCTATCTCTCCCTCTCCCTTCATCTCTGAAATAAATAAAAATATATTTTAAACAAAATAAAGTACAGGCTAAAATAAGAATAAGCAGAATAAGTAATGTAATATTGAAGAACTTGAAACAGAAAAAAGTTTGATTTTATTCTAGTCAGAGAAAAGATTGATTGCAACAGGGAAATAAATAAAGATATGAAGATATAGATGTAGTTGATGATTTTTAGAAGTACAGAATTTCTAGAATTAGCAGTATACTCATAGAGCAGTCCAGCTAGCTATCTCATTTACAGGTGAGGTCAGTGAGACCCTAGAGGGGCAACGGTTTACCCAAAATTAAAGAGAGAGTAAATATGCCAGGATTAAACCCAGGTTTCTTTCATCTTTAATGACTTCCCACTGTGTCATGGGGCATCTTGTAAGCATTAGAGAGAAAGAAGTGAAAGTAGAAATTTAAGCTAAAAGAACAAAAGAAAGAATATAGTTAAGATAAGGAGAAAATAAAAAATACGTAGTTACAACTTACATATGCGAAAACATATTCAAGCAATATTGAATGTGTTAAGAGAAGTGTGCTCATATTTTGATTATTATAACAAAAAAGAAGGGAATAATTGAAACAGAATTAGCACATGGTGGTCCAAGAAGAGATGAAACAAAAGCTTACACAGAAAAGTGACAGATATACCTAACTTTATTTGTTCATTTATTAAATATTCATGCAGGACTACTATCTAAATACTCTGTTAGCAATTCAGAAAAATAAATTAAAAATAAAAAGATGCAATTCCTACTTTCAAAAGATCAGATTTTTAACTGGGAGAGGAAGAAAAATAATAAAATAATTAGAATACATTTTATTTATTGTGCCATAATAAAATTCAGTTCTTACAGGTGAAATAGAGAATTATGAAATAATCAGATAATCTCTGGCAAACATAGATGCTAAAATCCTCAACAAAATCCTAGCAAATTGGATCCAGCATTACATTAGAAAGATCATACATCATGGCCAAGTGGGATTTATTCCAGGGATGCAAGGATTGTACAATATCTGCAAATCAATAAATGTGATACATCACGTAAACAGAGAGATAAAAACCATATAATCATATCAATTGATGCTGAAAAAGCATTTGAAAAAAATCCAACACCCTTTATTGATAAAAATTCTCAGCAAGGTGGGAATACAGGGATCAGACCTCAACATAATAAAAGCCATATATGACAAACCTATAGCCAAAATCATACTCAATGGGCAAAAACTAAAACCATTTTCCCTAAGAACAGGAATAGGACAGGGATGCCCACTCTCACTACTTCTGTTCAACACAGTATTAGAAGTACTAGCCATAGCAATCAGGCAAGAAGAAGAAATAAAAGGCATCCAAATTGGAAAAGAAGAAGTAAAACTATTATTATTCACAGATGACATGATATTGTACATAGAAAACCCTAAAGACTCCATCAAAGAACTATTAGATTTAATAAATAAATTTGGCAATGTAGCAGGATGCAAAATTAACACGCAAAAGTCTATGGCTTTTTAATACACCAACAATGAACTCACAGAAAGGAAAACAAACAAACAAAAACAATTCTATTTACCATTGCACCAAAACAATTAAGATACCTAGGAATAAACTTAACTAAGGAAGTAAAAGACCTGTACTCTGAAAACTACAGGACACTGAAAAAAGAGATAGAGGAAGACATAAACAAATGGAGGAATATACCATGTTCATGGATTGGTAGAATCAATATCATTAAAATATCCATACTACCCAAAGCAATCTATAGATTCAATGCAATCCCTATTAAAATATCAACAGCATCTTTCACAGATCTAGACAAAATAATACAAAAA
>NW_006300376.1:6414319-6418283 GCF_000327345.1 Myotis davidii | reverse complement strand
GTCAGTCTATCTCTAGTTTCTAGACACCAAAGATATCACATGATCGCACTCATTTGTTGGATATAATGAACATCATAAATTGATGAACAAAAATAGATACAGAGACAGAGATGCATCGAACAGACTAACTTCAATGGGAAGGCAGGTAAGAGATCAACCAAAGGACTTGTATGCATGCATATAAGCATAACCAATGGATACAGTTACTAGGGGGGGTGAGGGCATGTGCCTGGGTTGTGGGGATGACTGGGGGTAGGTCAATGGGGGAAAAGGGAGATATATGTAACACTTTAAACAATAAAAAAATAATCAGGTAACTAAGGCAAAGTTTTATTTATTTGCTTTTTGGGTAAGGAGATTGGATTAAAAATATTCTTAGAAGGTAGAGGGCATAATGCTAAGTGAAGTGAGTCAGACAAAGAATGATAAATACTGTACGATTTCACATAAGTGTTGAATCTTAAAACAAAACATAACAAATGAACAAACCAATCAAAACAACTCATTGAGATAGAGAACAAACTGATGGTTGCCAGAGGGGGTGAGTGTAAAGGTGAAGGGGAATATAGTCAATAATAATGTGAAAAGTTAATGGTAACTAGACTTAAAGTGGTATTCACTTCCTAATGTATATACATGTTGAAGCACTATGTTGTACACATAAAACTAATATAGTATTGTGTGTAATAATAAAACATTTTTTAAAAATTAAAGAAAAGTGACAGATACGATGATGGGTCTGAGAGCTGAATTCTAGATGTTTGAAAATGTTGTAATTAAACTCAGAAGAAGTCTTCAATGATGTATGGAAAATGTCAAATAACTACAATATTGAAATATGGGGCTGATGGTGTTTTTAAAAAGAAATGGGAAGAGTGTGGACCCTGGTTCCGGTGAATGTGGTTTTCAAGTTGCCTTTTTCTTCCCAGTAATCCTGTTGCAAATGTTCTCATGAATAGTTTATTGGATGACACATGCAGCACAGTGGTACACCATAAGTCAGAAGAAAATGATCAGAGAACTTGAAGTGACAAAATAGGCTACAAGAGGAAGGTAGGGAGAGTACTTTAGTTTGATTAGATAGGCGTGTTTTTGTCTTCAGGATCACGCTGGGATGTGTGAGGATGCAGCATTTGAATGAACTTTGGGTGCTCAGTGGAGGTGGGGAAAGAGAGATGACAGGTGCAGTTAAGCACAGCATCTTTATTATGTGGGTGAGCCTGTGCTCCTCCTCATGGGGAGACATGCCAAATTTATACAAATTAAGACTCCAGTCGGAACCTTCCAAATGAAAAAGAGTTAGTTTGGCTTTGCTTGTCAGATGATATCGTCTGGGCAATAACAGGAAGATGAGAGGAAACACATGACAAATTGGAGCAATGGAGATAGCATTGAAGATGAAAATTAGAAGAGAAGTAGGTGACAAATCTTAATAAAGATACTGTACTTTGTAAGCCTTACAACACTTACGATTCTCTGTAATGGAATATATTTTGTAGTTGTGATAAAACATTGAACTATTGATTTGAGGCATGTTTTATCTGAAAACCTGAAAAGTACACCATAAATGGCTTTATAATATGAAAAATATTTCTCTCTGAAGTAAAATGTGCTAATTAAAAAGTCATAAAATCAGATTGATAAGCTTGAAGCTAGACATAGTTCATTCAAAAATTTAGTTTCTAAGCAAAGCAAATCAAACAAGGAAAATAAAAACATGAATATGTATATATTTTATATATAAGCTAATGGCGTTATTGAAATGTGTTATTTTTCTTTTGTTGCATTTTCTGCCATTTCAGTAAAAATTTTTTGGTTAGAGAACCAATGCTTGTGTTTTGTTCTGTTAAAGAATAGTCAAATTAAAATTGTTGTTCCTACGACATTCTAAAATTTTTAAATTTTAATCATGCAACTGTATAAGGACTCATAATTTTAATACTCTAGTTCTTAGCCATATGTTATAATGTTTCTCTTATATTACTATCCTGGTTAAAATACACACACACACACTCACACTCTTGGGTTTCAATGATAGATCCTAAAATATTCCAAGAGAAATATTTTTAAAATATCACCTGTAGTACCACATTCTAGAGACTTGGTAGTCTTTGCTTTTCATTAAATTTCCACCACATAAAAACTGTGAGGGACACTCAGCATTTATTCCTACCTCCTTGTATATTATCCCCTTTGTGTGGGTGCCAGCATCTTAGTAACTGAATTCCGCAAAATCTTTTGCTGGTGTGGTTCCAGTTTCCACTAATCAGAGACACTTGATGAAATTTGGAAGTTGTTAAGGAAAGTGGGGAATTTTGTCCTTCCTCCGGTGGTAGATGGATGTTTGGGCTTCAGCAAACATCCCTTTTTTAAAACCTTTTTATTGAGATATACGATATATACTGTTAAGTGTACCAATATTAAATTTGCATGTTGATGAACATTTACATATGTATCTATCTATGCAACTAACTCCTTAATAAATACACACATTTTTTAGCACCCAAAAAGTTTCTTTCAGGTCACATGTCAATCAACACCCTCCGACCTCAGGGGTAACTACTCTTCTGACTTCTAACATCTTAGGATAAATCAATTCATATAAATTGACTCAGACAATATGAGCCCTTTTCCCCCAGATCTATCTAGGTATCATTGTCAGATAAAATTATAAGACATTTAAAGTGTACAACATGATGATTTGATATATGTATATGCTGTGAAGGGATCCCTCCTGACATTGGGTTCATGAGTACATCCATTACCATATGTATATATTCTACTCTCTTAACAAATTTCTATTATATAATACAGTATTTTCAACCTTGTCATTATGTTTTATATTATATCCTCACACTTTATTCACCTTATAACTGAAAGTATGTGCCCTTTTACCAACTTCTTATTTCCCCTGCTCCTCACCCCCCTATCCCCCAGACTTGGGCAGCAATGATTCTACTCTATCTCTATGAATTCAAGTTTTTTTCTTTTTCACATAATGCCCTCCAGTTTCATTCATATTGTTGCAAATGGCAGGATTTTCTTCTTTTCCCTTTAAGGCTGAAGAATATTTCACATTTTCTTTATCCATTTATCTGCTGATGGACACTTAGGTTGTTTCTGTATTTTGGCTATTGTGAACAATTCTTCAATGAATGTGAGACTAGAGATATCTTTCAAGATAATGATTTTGTTTCCTTTGGACATATATACAGAAGTAAAATTGCTGGGTCACATGGTAGTTCTATTTTCAGTTTCTAGAGGAACTTCCATACTGTTTTCCACAGATCTGTAGAAGTTTACATTCCCACCAACAGTGCACAAGGGCACGCTTTCCTTCACATCCTCACCAGCATTTGTCATCTCTTGATTTTTTTTTTGATTTTTTTTTTTGCTTAAACAATGGAACTTTATTGTTTCACAGTTCTGGAGGCTACAAGTCCAAGATCAAAATCTCAGCAGGGCTGGCACACAGTCATTTGTTATCTCTTGATTTTTAATAATAGATATTCCAACAGGTGTGAGGGAACATCTCACTGTGGTATTAATATGTGTTTTCTGATGATTAGTGATGTGAACACCTTTTCATGTACCTGTTGGAGATTTATATGTTTTGGGCGGCTAAAATATCTATTCAGGTCCTTAGTCCACATTTTTTTGTTGTTAGTCCTCACCAGAGGATATTTGTTCATTGATTTTTAGAGAGAGTGGGAGAGAGGGAGGGAGTCACACAGAGAGAAACGACAATGCGAGAGAGAGACATTGGTTGGTTGCCTCATGCACGCACTCCAACCAGGGCCAGAGATCGAGCCTGCAACTGAGGTACTTGCCCCTGACCCGAATCGAACCTGGGACTCTTCAGTCCGCAGGCCAGCGCAAAACTACCCACTGCGCAAAACCATCTAGGGCCCATTTGTTAAATTGGGTTGTTTTTGGCTACTGAGCTCCTTATCTATTTTGGATA
>NW_006300376.1:6412628-6412843 GCF_000327345.1 Myotis davidii | reverse complement strand
TCAGTGTGTGTCATAGTGACCAGTCATTCCCAGTCATTCTGCTGTTAGGGTCAGTTTGCATATTACCCTTTTACTATATAGGATTGAGGCCTGGTGCATGGGAAGGGGACTGGCTGGTTTGCTCTGAAGAGTGTCCAGGATCAGGGTGGGGGTCCCCACTGGGGTCCCTGGCCAGCCTGGGTGAGGGGATGATGGCTGTTTTCAGGCTGGGGGGT
>NW_006300376.1:6391184-6412617 GCF_000327345.1 Myotis davidii | reverse complement strand
AGCTGTCACTGGAGCTGAGAACCGGCTCCAGCTCTGAGGCAATGGCTGGCTGAAAGCAGGTGTCTGGGGTTTGTTTAGCTTCTATAATTGCAACATTGTTGCATCCGGAGCTCAGAGCTGGGCTCAAGCAGGATGGGAACCTTGGTTTCCTCCATCACTGGAGCAAGCAAGCCTCCTGCTCGCTTCAACCGCATGGCTGCCGGCCGCCATCTTTGTTGGCAGTTAATTTGCATATCCTGCTGATTAACCAATGGGAAGGGTAGCGAAGTTATGGTTAATTACCATGTTTCTCTATTATTAGATAGGATATTTAAATGCCATTTAACAAAGAAAAATCAACCAAAACAAATGAGTTCACGTGTCACCTATGACACGTGTGTCATAGGTTCGCCATCACTCCCCTAAGAGGATCCAAGGCAGTCATCACCTAGATGCATGCTAATTAGAAGCTGGACACCCAGGCAACAGCTTGAAATATGTTGAGTCAAAGTCCTTCCAAAGAAGGACTGGGAGATGGGCATTTGTTTCCTGCTCCCTCTGCATTGAGCCTGGGGGGATAGTCACAGAGAATGCTTATGCACCCATTGACAGCTGCTGCTTTGTTTACTACAGTCCTGTGGCGTCATGAATGCAAGAACAATTGGCTTTCAGAGCTCTGAAATTTAGGGCCACTTGAGGGGCAGCCTTAAAAGTTCGGACACCACATGTGTGTTCCAAATCCTTCATGTATATTTCATGTACAAGCCTTTAAATGGGCATATGCTTTTCTTTTCTTAGGTCAATGCTTATTAGCGGAATGGCTGGCTCACAGACAGGTATATTTTTAACTTCTTACTAAGTTGCCTGTTTTCCAAAGTGGTTGTACCATTTCACATTTTTATCAGCAGTGTAGTTATCTTACTTGTTATGGTAATTTTAATTTTAATCCAACAGGTGTGTAGTGGTATTTTATTGTCATGAGTTTTTATTTCCCTAATGAATAATGATGTTGGTCATATTTTATATCCCTATTTGCCACTGGTATATCTTCTTTGGTAAGATGTTCAAAATTTTAAACTATTTTTTAAAATTAGTTTTTTGCTTTCTTATTATTGAGTTCTGAGACGTCTTTTTCATTATCCTTTAATTTTCAGTTAATGTACTTATTTTTCTTTTATATTAAATTTCTTGGGGTGACATTGGCCAATAAAACTATGTAGGTTTCAGGTGTACAACTCTATAGCACATAATCTGTATATTGTATTAGTTGTCCAACACCCCAAGTCAAGTCTCCTTCCATCACTATTTATTACCCGCTTCTGCCTCTCTCAAACCCTCTATCCTTCTGGTAATCACTGTACCAGTGATGGCGAACCTTTTGAGCTCGGCGTGTCAGCATTTTGAAAAACCCTAACTTAACTCTGGTGCTGTGTCACATATAGAAATTTTTTGATATTTGCAACCATAGTAAAACAAAGACTTGCATTTTTTATATTTATTTTATATATTTAAATGCCATTTAACAAAGAAAAATCAACCAAAAAAATGAGTTCGCATGTCACCTCTGACACACATGTCATAGGTTCGCCATCACTGCACTATACTATTGTCTGTGTCTATGCAATACTTTTATTTTATTTTTTGCTTAAGCCATGCAGTCTCACTCCCTTCTGACAGCAGTGAGTCTGGTTGATATCTATGGGGCATTTCTGTTTTTTTTGTTACTTTATTTTATTCATTAGATTCCACATACAAGTAAAATCATAGGGTAGTTGTCTTTCTTTGACTAGTTTATTTCATTTAGCATAATGTTCTCTAGATTTATCCATGCTGTTGCAAAGGATAAGATTTCCTTTTATTATAGCTGAGTAGTATTCCATTGTGCAAATTCACCTCAGTTTTTTTTTTTAATCTATTCACCTACTGATGGAGATCTGGGCTGTTTCAAGATCTTAGCTATTGTATATTTTTGCTGCTGTGAACATAGGGGTGCATATATTCTTTTAAATTAGTGTTTTGGGTTTCTTTGAATATATTCCCAGAAGTAGAATCACTGGATCATAAGGTAGTTCCATTTTTAATTTTTTGAAGTAACTCTATAATGCTTTCCACAATGGCTGTACTAATCTGCATTCCCACCAGCAGTGCAGGAGGGTTCCCTTTCACCACATCCTTGCCAGTGCTTGCTGTTCGTTGATTGATTGATGACAGCGATTCTGACAGGTGTGAGGTGATATCCCATTGTAGATTTAATGTACATCTCTCTGATTATTACTGACATTGAGCATCTTTTCATATGTCTATTGGCCATCTGAAAGTCCTCTATGGAGAAGTGTCTATTCAGATCCTTTGCAGATTTTTAAATGGGATTCTTTGTTTTGGTGTTGTTTCATAAGTTATTTATAAATTTTGGATATTAAATCCTTATCAGGATCATTAGTGAAAAAGTTCTCCCATTCAGTGGATTGTCTTCATTTTGCTATGCAAAACCTTTTTAGTTTTATGTAGTCCCATTTGTTTGTTTTTTCTTTTGTTTCCCTTACATGAGGTCTTTATATATTAAAGCTTCAAGTCCTTTATTAAGTATATGATTTTGAAAAATTTTCTTCTGACTTTATGGTTTTTTTTGACATTCTCATAGCAGTGTCTCTCAAAGAGTAGTTTTTAATTTTGAGGATGTCCAATTTATCAATTTTAATGGCTCATGTATTTGATGTTATCTCTAAGAAGTCTTTGCCTAATCCAAGGTAACAAAATTTTTTTTTATGTTTGATTTCACAGGTTTATAATTTAACATATTATATTTTGGTTTATGATTCATTTTAGGCTAACTTCTTTTTATAGGGAAAAGAACAGATCAAAATTCAATATTTTGCACATGGATATCCAATTGTTCCCAAAGCTCCACTTGTTGAAATCACTATCCTTTCTCTAATAACTTGCCTTTGAAAAGTTTGTCCAAAATCATTTGTCCCTATATGAGTGGTTCTATTTCTGTAGTCTTTGTTCTGTTCCATTCATCTATGTTTTTATCTTCATATCAAATCCCACTGTCTTAATTTTTATAGCTTTAAAGTAATTCTTGAAACTTGGTGTTATTTGTCTTCAAATTTTCTATGTGCTTTTAGAATTAGCCTGTCATTTTCTAAAACAAAACCTGCTGGGATTCTGATTGGGATGGCATCAAATATACATGCCAATTTGTAGAGAATTGATATCTTATCAATATTGGATCTTCTGATCCATCGACATAGTTTGTTACTTCATTTACTCTGGCCTTGTTTGATTTCTCTTAGCACTGTGTTTTAGTTTCCAGTTTGTAGGTCTTTTATATCTTTTGTTAGATTTATTACTAATTATTTTGTATTTTTGATGCTACAATATTGTTTTTCAATTTCAGATTTCCCCCCAGAAATCATCTCTTTTATTACAAACTATAAAAAATGGCTGAATTTATTGTTTTTAGTAAAATGCAGGCTCCAGAAAGAAGCTAGTACATTTTCTGGGGGAAGAAATTGTGCCCTTCTTGTATCTTTTCCAATTTCAATTATTGATTTTTTTATTGCCAGTATATAGAAACACAGTAAATTTTTTCCAGATTTATAGAATTTCTGATCAAATCTCTGACTGCTTTTTAACAAGATATAGATTTAATTCATTGAAGGAAGTTTGTAGTCTCTGATGTCAACTCTGAATACTCAATCTTATTTAAGTGGATTTATCAAATAATCACCTATTATTATTTTAATAGCCAATTATTTTAAAACATGGTAGGTGGTGACTGTGTATCACAAATGTACCCACTGTTTTTAAGTATGTGTTAGTTCCTGAGTAGCAGCTACTCAGCTCAGTTGATATTCTGGTGATAAGGAAAGTTTGTAAATATCTGGGAAAAAATCACCTTATATAGCTATCTAAAAAAAAAACCACACACACACAAGAAAAATGCTGATTATTTCACCAATTATCATTCTGATTCATTGTTTTTATAAATTTAGGCAGAAAAGTCCTGGAATTATGAATTCTTTTAAATTTAAAAAGAGTTTTTAAATATAAGTAGAGGAAAATCAACACTACCCAATCAAAATGAGACATAAATAATAAAATCATATAGATTGCATCGATGTAGTCCTCAGGATGAAAAGGACTATTCAATTTAACTTGATGAGCTTCTACATCTTTTTTTTTTTTTTCAAAGAACTAACACTTTAGGAAAATAATAGAGGAGAAATGGAAAGCTTAAGAGCATCTGAAATGATACACTGATGCATATAAAAAAAAAAAGGTCATTTGAACTTTATATAATTATACCTGTCTGCAATTAGGGGTGGTTTGTGAGGAGAAGTAAGCCAGGTGTAAATTAAATGCATCTAGTGAGGTGGACTCCCAGCTAGCACTTCCTGGTAGGCAGTGTATTGTTCTGAAGGCTCAGCAGATATAGCCTTATTTATGTCACAAATTTTTTATCTTAGTCCAAAGTTTTAAAATGAATTTTATGCCACATATAACAGCTGGAGTTTGAAGATAGAAACCATTCTAATGTAAGTTCTTTGATTACTTGTTATTCATTCATGGTATAAAATGATAAGATGCATTGAATTGCACTTTTTGGTTCTATTATAATGGTGATCCAATTTCTAAGGACACTCTAGAAAATGTGGAAAAGATTATTGAGAAGTAAGTAATATATATTTGGATTATAAGGTTGTTATCTTCCCTATGCTATATCCACCTCCTAAGTCATTTAGCAATACAAACGAGGGGGTAGGAAATGTATATGTTCACCTCATTTGTTCTATTCACCAGAGGCAGTATGGATGTCATTGGCCCACAAGGGACAGGTTACCTTACTGAAATGAATTTAAGAACAAAATAAATTTTCAAAATTCTTACTAACCATGTTTGCATATTCTTAGTCTTTAATCTACAATAAATTATGAAAGTCTTTATCATACACAATTAAAAGAAGACATCTTGAGAAGTTAAATAATTGAAAAAAAAACAGAAAGAAGCAAAGGTTCAATTTAGACCAAAGATAAAGATAAGGCTTCTTGTTATTTTCAACATTATTTTTTCTTCCATTGAGAATATTTTATGAATAAAAGTGTATTTCATTTGTGATTTTTAACATAGAGCATCTGTAATATTGAATCAGAGGATTTAGATCAGATGAATTAACTGTAGCTGTTAAAACAACTCAAAAGCCAAACAAAACAAAAAGATCTACAACTTTTTAATTGAATGACTAAAGTTTCTTCTCATAATGAGCATACAATAGATGCTTATTATACACAAAAATACACTTATCAATTGTATTTTTTTAAATATATTTTTATTGATTTCAGAGAGGAAGAAAGAGGGAGGAAGAGAGAGAAACATCAATGATGAGAGAGAATCATTGATCGGTTGCCTCCTGCACACCCCACACTGGGGATCAAGCCTGTAACCTAGGCATTTACCTTTGACCAGAATCGAACCTGGACCCTTCAGTCCACAGGCTTACCCTCTATCCTGAGCCAAACTAGCCAGGGCATCAGTTGTATTTTATTTGTGTGTGTTTTTTCCCCACTGTGTTTAGCTGTCTACCTGCCCTTCTTGCAATGGCACCCTGATTATCTTCCAGGGAGGCATTTCTGGCCGGCTCTACACCCATGTAGTTGGTGCTGTTGGTTGCACCCTGGTCTCAGGGTTGACAGGGATACAAGCTGTCCCAAGCAGAACTTACCATTCCCCAAGCCACAGTGGTTGTTGCTTCAGGTTAGTCACGTGACTGATGCCATGCCACTCAAGGTCAAATCAACCTGAAGACTTTTACTTCACTAACAAGGAATGGGTTGAGAGCTTTTCTCCTAGATCTGAAGTTATGAAAATATAGTCTAGAACTGTTGGAATTTCTCACAAAATTCACAAGGAAGAAGCTCTTCTGACAATGTAACCCTCTCAGAACAAAACAGTACAGAAAGGACTTTTGTTTGATGTCAGGAACAGAGACCAGATTTACCCTCATAACAGAAATAATAATAACAACAATAAAACTGACACAATATGTAAAAAATAATGATTCTCAAGACATTAGACTTCAGACAATAAAGTTCAGTTATCCCTGAGATACAGGAAACAAATGAGGTGTGTCCTACAATCATCCTAGGCTACTATCTTAAAAGAATTTCCAGACAGGGCTCAAGGAGTAGGGAACAAGAGTGGAAAGTGGCAGGCTCCTATTTGAGGGTAACCAAGAAAGTTTGAGTTTTGGGAGAAGTACCAAAGATAGGAGAAATAGATAACTCCAGAGTGTCAGAGTCTTCCCTGAATATTCAGCAGTATGCTGATCAGTACATCTATGCAAGGAAAGTACTTAGCGCTGTGGAAAGAACTACCCAAAATTATTACAGGAAATAGTACCCAGTGTTTACCACAGGACTGGGACCATACAAACAAGACTAGCAAACCTCATAAGTCACAGAGCAGTGGCTAGAGTACCCAGAAGAGTCTTGACTCAGTAGCGGGAAATGATTAGCTCTAAACTAATATTACATTGGCCTTGCCATACAATCTTAAGAAACAAGACCAGAAGAAAATGAAACCGTTTCCCAGCAACTTACGTGCATACCAGAAAAAAAAGCTTACGAATATTTATATGAATATGAAAACATCCTATACCCAACAAGGTAAAATTCATGATTAAAAATTACTGGGGATGCAAAAAGTAGGAAAATACAACCCATAATGAGCAGAAAAATAGAAACTGACTCAGAAATGACATAGAATTATTAAACAAAAGAAATGACACAGATGTTAGAATTAACAGACAAGGACATTGAACAATTATAACTGTTAACCTCATCTTCAAAAGTTTAAGTAGAAATATGAAGATATAAAAAAAGACCCAAATTGAAATTCTAGTGATGAAAACTACAATGTCTGAGATGAAAAATACATTGCAGGTGTTTAATAATCTGAGATAAAAATACACAGTTTAGACATTAAAGATGATGAGATGAATAAATTTAAAGGCTTCACAAATAGAAACTATCTAAATAAAACCCAGAAAAAAATAGGAGAAAAATAAAAAGGGCATCAGTGAGCTATGGATTCTACAAAAAAAAAATTACAGAAAAGTAACTAGTCAAAGAATTGGCGTGCTTATCAAGATTACAAAATATGTAATTAATATATGAACATCAACTGTATTTCCATATGCTAGCAACAAATGATCAAAATTAAAATTGAAAAATAATGTGATATACCAAATACTTAAAGATAAACCTAATAGTCCTAACTGGTTTGGCTCAGTGGATAGAGTATCGGCCTGCGGACTGAAGGGTCCCAGGTTCGATTCTGGTCAAAGGCATGTACCGTGGTTGCGGGCACATTCCCTGTAGGGAGTGTGCAAGAGGCAGCTGATCAATGTTTCTCTCTCATCGATGTTTCTAACTCTCTATCCCTCTCCCTTCCTTTCTGTAAAAAATCAATAAAATATATTAAAAAAAAGATAAACTTAATAAAAATTGTGCAGGCCTGTACATTAAAAACTGAAGGCACTGTTAGGAGAAATCAAAGTTGTAAAAAAATGTAGAGATGCAGTGTGTTAAAGGGTCAAAAGGCTCACAGCAACATGTAAAACTGAAAAGCAACAAATGAACAAACAAGAAAAACAAACAAAAGCTTGTAGACACAGACAATGGTATGGTGGTTAGCAGAAGGAAGAAGGTTGGGGGTGGGGTGTGTAGTAAAGGGACCAGATATGTGGTGATGGGAAAAGGTTTGACATTTTGTGGTGAGCACATAATGCAATATACAGATGTTGTTTCATAGAAATGTACACCTGACACCTATATAATTGTATTAACCAATGTCACCCCAATAAATTTAATTTAAAGAACAATTTGAAAAAAATTGTACAAAAGAGTACAAGTAGCCGAAACCGGTTTGGCTCAGCGGATAGAGCATCGGCCTGCGGACTGAAAGGTCCCAGGTTCAATTCCGGTCAAGGGCATGTACCTTGGTTGCGGGCACATCCCCAGTGGGGAGTGTGCAGGAGGCAGCTGGTTGATGTTTCTCTCTCATCGATGTTTCTAACTCTCTATCTCTCTCCTTTCCTCTCTGTAAAAACTCAATAAAATATATTTTAAAAAAAAGAGTACAAGTAAACCATTTGTGTGTATATACCCAGTTTATCTTGGTTGTGGTAATGGTTTCATGGTCTTACTCATCTGCCCAAACCTATCAAATTACACATTTTAAATATGTGCTGTTTATTTTACATCGGTTTTACTATGACACAGCTATTTTTTAAAAATCAGAAAAGTCACCCCCTCAGGACTTTAAAAAATACTTCTTTGAATTTCCTATTTAGAGTTCCAAAGGGAGAGAAAGGACAAGAATAGCTTCTCCTGCTGTCAGGGAGATTAAAGGCCACAGCGCTCAAGTTCCTCAGGCTCACACTTTACCTGGTGTCAGTAGCTGGACTGAGTGGCCTTGGCCTTGGGACGCGGGGGAAACTTCACAAGACTGACTGAGCTGTAATTTTTTATGAGGCTCTGCTAACTTTGTACAGGGAAAATAATGTAGCAAGGAGAAACTTCAGGTTCATTTACAATTCCATGATTTATTGTTGATCTTGTATAAGTCATTTAAATTTTCTATTCTAGAGGTTTTTATTTTTGTTTTAATTGTTAAGTAAAAATAACTATGTATCTGTTCTGGCAAATTTGAAGCCCATTTTATGTATTGTATTTTAGCATTCATTCTTCAAGACCATGAAGTAAGGTATCATTGTCCCCATTTATACATTCAAACTGGGAATCTCCAGCTTTGTGACTGCTCACTGTGTCTGTCTCCTCTATGGATGCATGTGAGCAGACTTATTACCTCTTCCCTGTGAGAGTCACCTTGGAGTATCCTGACCCCTCCTCTCCTGCTGGTAACTCCCACTGGCTAAACCCAACTTGTATTCACAGGGCAAGATGGCCCTGGCAATGCTCATTCCTTGGATTTTTGTTGTTCTCAATGTATGCATACATATGTATATATGTAAATTTGCCCCATAATTGTAACTCTTAACTTGAGATAAATGAGCCAAGTCACTTGGCCTCTTTTTCCCGAGGTTCTGTAGTAAGCTTAATCAGAGTTAGGATATAACTCAAGGCTAAAATATTCCAAGGTAACAATAAAAGGGAGCTAATTGCATTTTCATTTATTCATTTATTTAGTTAATGAACATTTATTGAGTGCATAGTATATGTGATGGAAGCTAAGGATACAAAATCTATGAGAAACAGGATTTAGAAAGGAAGATAAGTAAATAAAACATTTTTGGACAGTGAGAAAATCTCTCTATTTAAAAGCCTAAGCAACCATTACGACCAGTCGACTAAATGACCGGTCGACCAGTCGCTGTGATGCAACTGACTACTACACTCAATCCAGGAGCTGCCCCCTGGTGGTCAGTTTGCTACCACAGCCAACCCTCCCATGGTCCCTTCCAGAGCCAGCCAACCTCCCGCAGTCCCTCCCCGCGGCCGGCCCTGATTGGCCCCGATTGGGACTGGGCAAGATAGTCCTGATCAGCCCTGTTCGCCGATCAGACCAACGGACCCCACCCATGCATGAATTCATGCATTGGGCCTCTAGTATTTATAATAAGATGATTTATGGAGACTTAAGGAAATATAGAAAAGGAACATTTCAGCAATAGGTACTGTACTGGTGAATACTTCACAGTTAGTTCTGAGGAAGAAAATAAAACATCCTTCCACACAACTTGTAGTGGTGACCAACTCCCATGATGTAAATTCCTCTACCATGGATGGTTTCAGGCTATCAACATGATGCCACTGAACACAGAGTTGGGAAGAGACACATACAAGTGGCTTTCACAGCCCACATGAGCCAGCACCAGCATAACACCACTTTCTAGTCAGACTAGAGATGCAGTAAGGAAAGCTTCCTGAAGAAATTCACATTTGAGATGACATTGATGGATGAATGGGGAACATGTAGATAAAGGGACAGGTGGGACAGGGAAGTTGATTTGTTACCTGAAACGATATATAGATCAACATAGTGATATGTTTGTATGATCTTAAATCATTACATTCCACTGTAGCAAAACATTGGCACCTGTAACAGTGAATGGTAGGTGAAGCCAGAAAGGAGGACTCTGTGCTAAAGTGAGGATCGAACACCTAAAAAGGAGCTTTGTGAGATGAAACAGAATAAAACAACCGCAAATCCCATTATTTCTGTTGATTTACATTGAATAAACCTTGTTGAATATCTATGGGCCAGACATGTATTGTATTAGGCACTGGCATATGAAGATAAATAGATAATGTAGTTTCTGCTCTTAAGGAGATTCCAGTTTAATGGAAAACTTATTAGAAGATGGAAGGGTACCTGGTACTTGAACTAACTGGTTATGTCTTGTGGACACTTCCATCTCATCGTCACTCTTTAGGTAATCCGTGTATTTTCTGATTCCCCAAGTTTCTCCATTATACTTATTCCTAGATCCAGATCTTTGGCCTTGGCTACAACCCTAAGTTCAAGTCTCACTTCATTAACTTCCTGCACTACATTTCTATTAGTATTTTACCACTATGTCAAAATTAATATTTCGCAAATAAATCTCAGCTTTCACTACGCCATGTCATTTTGCAATTATCCAATTTTTACATTCTTAGGGTCCAAATCAAAGGATGGTCTTCATGTCATCCCTTGTCTTGCCGAAACCGGTTTGGCTCAGTGCATGTCATCCCTTGTCTTAATCTCCTAGCCTTAGGTAGATACCAGTTTGAGGTCTTTCTTTGTATTGATCTCTTATTGTAACATTTCATTTTATGACTATAGCACGTTTAGTGTATCCATTTTCATGATGATGAATATTTGGGTTCCACTTCATGGCTATTGAAAAGAACAGGTACGAATATTTTTTTTAAAGTAAGTCTTTGTGTGGACATATGTTTTCATTTCTCTTGAGTAAATACCAAAGATTGGAATTACTGGGCTATAGTGTATGTTTTTAAGAAACTGCCTGTTTTTAAGAAACTGCCTGAGAGTTTTCCAAAGTTGTTGTAGTATTTTTACCTTCCCACCATCAATGTAGTAGAATTCCAGTTGCTCTACATCCTCACTAACATTTTGTGTTATTAGTCTTTACAATTTTATATATTCTAGTAGGTGTGAAGTGGTAGCTCATTGTGATATCACATTAGTTTTCACTAAAGGAAACTATGTTTTTAATGAATTTTCAAAATTATTAGGCAGAATTTTGACCTCTATAAGCTACAATTGCATTATGTTTTGTGAGAGCAGAGAACAAAATTTATTGTGAAAAGGGGTTTGGAGAGAGTGAGGATGGACACAGTGTTCCCTGCTTCGAAGGATCAATGAAGCCTGTGAAATTCTTTGTAATATTGTGAGGTGAGTCAGTGTGTGTGTGTGTGTGTGTGTGTGTGTGTGTGTGTGTGTGTATTTTTTACTAGGGTCATCAAAGTTGAAAAGTGATCCATGATCTTTAGGAATGAATAAAGTAGATGAATGATGCTTGAGAATATTGTTTCAAATTTTTCTTACACATATATTTAACATTGGATAAGTAATTTATTGATTACTATTTGTAAGAATTCTTATGGATACAATTTATATTTGGTATGCATTTCTTTCTCTTTCCATCTCATCATTCTATTTCTTGCAGAACTAGATAGAAACACTGACCCTGCTCAACATCATGCAATTTGCTTCAAAGCTTGAGCTTGGATTGGCTGCTGTGTTAGAACAGAGACTTACTTTACGTGGGGGTTTCATCAACTTTTAGAAAGTTTACTGTTCGTGTTTGTTTAAGAGTTGAAAGGTCTTAGAATTTTTACTCCCCATACAGAAGTAAAAGATGGAAAAGATCCATTTGGCATCTTGGCCTTCTGCCATAAAAGGATTCCCTATTCAATAGCCTATGTATAATTTTCAGTTTCACCTTAGAAATTTTAAATTACTTATCTTGAACTACTTGCTTTAGACCATAACTGCCCGGGCCTACCCAAGTTCTATCTTTAAATTATAACATAAAGCATCGTAAGCCCTAAATGCTGGATAACTCCTGATAAATGGAAGTGGTTTAGACTATCTTTGCCAAGTGTGTGTTACTGATCACCTTACTTTTCAAGTTTCCATTTAAAAAAAATAGTGAACATGTATGCCTCTATGTATGAGGAGCCCACCTGTATTTACAGTAAAATAAAAGCATCTTAACTTTATACAATTGGGCTTGAGAGTCTCCATTCTGTTGCCTATAAATCAGTGGCAAAATCAGTACTTGATCACAAAACTGGCCACTATGGTCTTGATTTTGTTGTGATAAAATAGCATCTATATTGGATGCAGCATCTTATCGGTTGCCACCTAAACTTTGATCTTTTCCTCTTGGGTCTGGTTTTCTATGAGAAGCAATGATTGCACAGCGATTTTTAATCATTTTATATAATGGGTATTGATCACTATTTTCTTTTCTTGGTGACTACCCTTCTGCAATCTCCTGCTTACAGTTGCTTCTGCAGTCATGTGGTCAGATAGTTTGCCCTAGGTCCCAGATCAAAACTGAAACTCTCAGATTGATGTAGGTGTAAATCCTACCATGTTAGTTTTCCTTATGCATTACAAGATTTATATTATTGCCTCTACTTTTCTTTCTCTTGCATTCTCCTTGACTCTCAGCAGCCTAGTTTCTGGTCCATTAAAATCTCGCCCTTATTACCAATTCTAAGTGTATGATCTCATTACTTTTCCTTCTGAAGATCATCCTTGCCTTTGTTTCTTTTTCTTCCTTGAAATCACAATTCAGAATCCAGAAGTAGTTTTCCCCCTCTATTTCTGTTATTTTATATGGATCTTTTGACCTTTGTCTAAAGGTTTATACTTATCTTAATTACCATCATTTTCTGGGAGATTGTTTTCTTAAGATGGGTATTGATTGCTCTGTATTTCCCTCTTTTTATTGAGGGAAATCGTGTTGGAAGGAAACATCCTATCTAATAATAGACAAACATGGTAATTAACCATACCTCCGACACGCTTCCCATTGGCTAATCAGGGCAATATGCAAATTAACTGCCAACCAAGATGGTGGCTGGCAGCCAGGCAGCTGAAGTGAACAGGAGGCTTGCTTGCTCCAGTGATGGAGGAAGCCAAGGTTCCCCGCCTGCCACTGCCGGCCTCTGAGCTGCACTCTAAGCAACAATGTTGCAATTATAGAAGCTAAACAAACCCCAGAAACCTGCTTTCAGCCCTGCAACAGTGTTTCAATTACAGAAGCCAAACAAACCCAGACCTCCAGCCAAGTTCTCAGAGCTGGAGCTGAGCTTCAGAGCTAAAGCTGGCTCTCAGTTCCAGTGACAGCCATAGAAGGTAAATAAATCCCAGAATAAAAAAAGAAAAAAGAAGAAAAGGAGAGGTTGGGAGCTTTATTCACCTGCCAGCCTGAAAACGGCCCTCAGACCCTCACCCAAACTAGTCAGGCACCCCAGTGTGGACCCCCACACTGAAGGGGGTGTCCGCTGGTGGTCAGGGCGCTCTCACATGGGAGTTGCTCTGCTCAGCCACAAGCCAGGCTGATGGCTGTCAGTACAGCGGTGGTGGTGGGAGCCTCTCCGGCCTCTTCAGCAGTGCTAAGGATGTCCGATTGCAGTTTAGGCCTGCTCCCCGCTGGCAAGTGTACATCCCCCGAGGCCTGCTGGACTGCCAGAGGAATGTCTTATTGCCATATTAGGCCCAATCCCCTGGGGAGTGGGCCTAAGCCAGCAGGTGGTCATCCCCTGAGGGGTCCCAAACTGCAAGAGGACATAGGCCAGGCTGAGGGAACCCCTCTCCTCCCCGAGTGCATAAATTTTTGTGCACCAGGCCTCTAGTGTAATTATAAAGATTATATTGTAGCGATGACTGGTGAATGTGGCCTGCAGCCTTGTAAAGTCAGAAATCCAATCTCCTCTGTATTTCAAAGTGATAAGAAGCTGGCATGTTGAATCATGCAAGTAGACCTGACAAAAGACCAGCATGTAAAAATAAGAATGCACCTTACTAATTTAAAATTAGAGATGAAACTGTTAGAAAGATCAGATATTTATCTCATATCAATAATGTTAATTAGGTTATGGTTAACTGTTGTTAACCAAGGAGTGTGTCTTTATATCTGTGTATGCATTTTTAGTTTAATGATTAGAAAAAAAATTCAGCTGTCCTTATTTCCCCAGTGTTATTTCATTATTTTTATAACCATCCATTTAATTATGTATGGATTTGTATTTTAAAAACAAATGCCATGCTATATTCAGACTATTATATTTGGATATCTAGCCCTGAACATAATATGGCCAAACAACTCCTTTCCTAGCTTTTCACTGCCTGGCAAATAGCCTTTCATATTCTAAGATATTTTTTCTGGTGGCTAAGGTATACTCTGTACATTGGAAAAAAATACTCATTGTACTTAAGGAAAAGTACAGGTTGAAAGAGCAATCTGAATCTATGATATTTGTAGTAATTTATGAACTATATTTTTAGGAGCACAACATAACACACTGTATTAGAAGCAGAGATGAATGTGCCATTATATTTGTCTCTAGGCACTCAAAGTTTCATGATAAAGGCATATATGTATCTGAGTGTAAGGAGGACAAGGTCTTTGGAGAGACTAATATTTGAGATTTGTGAAAAGGTTGGAGTTTCCTGGTCAGGCTGAAGGAGCACATTGCTCATGTGTCCGGAGAAGTTGAATTTGGCTGTTAGTGTAATTCACAGCAAGAAATGAGGTGATGAGGCAGAGAAAATCACAGGTGATTTTAAAGGCTCTTCCCTATGCTGAGGAGGAATCTTGGATTCTTCCTTTAGGCAAAGAAAACAAATTATAGGGCTAGAGCTTGGGAGAGAGACAGAGCTAGAGACATGGATTTGGGAGAGATCATAGACCACTGGAGCTGACTCCAGCCAGAGATAACCAGTAGATTAAGAAGAAAAAGGGTTTAGGGAGAACCAGAATCCTTCCCTTGGAGTGGCTCATGAACCTTTATTTGGGAATGAATGGGAGACCTAAGAGTATCTCCTGGATATTAGGGAATAGCTATGCATAGCAGATTTTTTGAAAATTCCTGGAAGTATCCTGTTGAAAAGTAAGACTTCCAGGCGAGCAAGAACAACCAGTAAAGGGACTCCTCACCGCAAGCCACCACTCCCCACCCCACTCCCATAACCCCCATACCATGTCTCAACTACAACCTTGCATCATAAGTCAAATAGTATAATGAATTCAGCTGTATAAAGCATCACACTAGTTATCAATTCATCATAAACTCAGGTCTCTGACACTCATTTCTTTTTACTGTTTCTAAACGTTGTCCTTTATTTTTTTTAGTTCCATGCCTGGTGTGCTTCTTAATTTTTTTAGGCAAATAATAAACTTTCTTTCCATCAGCTTTATTTCTTCTAACTCCTCTGCTTTTTTCTTTTGACACCACTTTAAAAATGATCTGCACCCTTTATGGTTTCCACATGCCCATCTGTTGCTCTTTGCAACAGATTCCCTTCCTGGTTTCAAAGCCCTCTTTCAATGTCCTTCTGTGCATCTTTATATATCCTTTGCCCTTTCCCTTGACTTTACCCAAGTAACCATCCTCTCTATTTGCTTGCTTCACCGAGTAAACCCTTGTCAACCCCCTCTCCTACTATTCTCTTTTCTTAATTTGGCGATTTCTGCCAATCCCTTTTTAAATTTAAAGCTTGATTTAAAGGATCCTTTTCCTCACTTTATCTTATAGCACATCTTCACCAACCTTAGTATTTCTGAGAAAAGGACTGTCATATTTGAACATTTTTGCAGCGTGGGATGTTTGTCCCTTTCTTGAAGGAAGGGGTTGTTCTTTTATGCTCACATGTCTTTCTCATATGTTTGCATTTTTAAAAATTTGTTTATAAAGAATAGGATTCTATTTCACAAATATTTGAAACTGATGTTTCCAGAATTTTATATATCCTCGTACCACAAGTGTACATTTTCTGGTGGAGAGGACTCATAATTTTAGCTATTTCTTAAAGGTCTCCAAGGAGAAAATAAACATGTTTACTTAAGGGTTTCAAGCTCAAGATCTTACCTTCAATTTATACAAGGAATAAGTACGAATAGAATTTTATAGGAACTTGAAATAATTGGTGTAAAATTGATATCATTACTTTTCTGTCTTAGACTGTCTGGTTAGTGTTAATACCACATTTCATTGACTTACTGATCATATTCAGCAAAACTTTATATTTGCAGATTATCTTTCCACAATATTAGCTATTTTGTAACAATTTTGAATGTAACTCTACTTAAATTTGTTCTTTGAAAAAACTTTTATTTTTCAAAGAACAAAATCAGAAACAGAAAAACAGGAGCTTCTGGCAGCATAGAAGCAAAGTGTGTAATTTTGTAGCCATTCAGCTGCCACCTGCCCTGCCACCAGAGATTCAGCCTAATTATCCTCACTGATGGAGCCAGCCACAGAAAGAGACATGATGTATGTGAAAGGGGAGGTTCTTCGAAGAGTTAAGACAATCTTTCTTTAAAAATTGGTTCTGTTTTTGCCTTGATGCATCCTTAACTGCATCTTCCAGCCCACGCTATAAACCCAGATTCCACAGGAGTAGGTGACAGAGTGAAAGCTGAAGGCACTAGCATTAATCACTAGGAAGTCTAATTTTTCCAGCCTTCAGTTCCACCCAGTGACAGGGTGATTTTTACTTTTCTCTTCCAGAATCTTAATGTGCTAGATGATATTTAGGCTTCACACTCTCCTCAAAGTGTCCCGGTGTCATTCTGACAAATGGCCATGTCTTCTGAAAGGTGTCAGGGTGGACCGTGGGCACATCTGGCTTATTTTCTTTTTTTTGGTGAAGGGGAAGGCTTGGTAAACTCTCACCTGCCTCAGGTGATATGGGGTCCGTGTTCTTGTGGACTCTGGGATGAAGAACCAATTCTACATTTCTGAATAAGTGCCAACGGCTCCCATAGTGATCAGCTTCTCTGACATTGATCTAGATACTGCTTTCCAACTGGTTTCTTGACATTTCAGTTTACACAATATCAGGGAAGTGATGTTACATGTAGTTATATTAAATGCATATTTGTCAGGTAATTGGTTATGACATTTAAAGTACTTGTACTGTTTTTATTCAGAATCTAAGCAAATTTAATTCATAAAAGTGCCTCTCAAGATGCAGGCATAGAGTAGGCCTATTTAGGGAAAAACATAATATAGCCAACTTTATAATTTAGTTTAATGTCCAAGTTTCTCTTGGGACAAATGATGGTGTCATGCTTTATTAACAATACTAGTTTTTCTTCATTCTACTTTATTATTAGGAAAATTTGATTTAATTGCCGAACACCTATTTTTTTCCTGAAACTTTCAAGTTTAAGGCTGAAATTGTTCCAGTCTAGAGACTTTAGTCACAATTTGCTACTGTTCCTTGCTTCTGCCTCTTTTCATTATGCTGACTTTAATAAATCATTTTCCCCCTCAAAGTATTTTTCTCCTCTCCATTACACACTATTTTTCTATACTTTGGTTATGTAAATATGACATATACTTTTTATAAGAATATTTTAACAGTAAACCAGGGAGAGGGAAGGCAGTGGGGCAGTGTTAAACAGAGTGTTAGTTTTCTAATGCTGAGTAACAAGTTTTCACAGATGTAGAAGCTATGAAGCAGCACCTGCTTACTGACTCACAGGTCTGTAGGTCAGAAGTCCAGCCCAGCATGGCTCTCTGTATCAGGGTTTCAGGACAAGGTGGAAACCAATACATCAGGTGCAATGACTTTTTGCCTGGATGCTCTGGGGGAAAATATCTTCTTCCAAGCACATTCTTGTTGTTGGTAGAATTCAGTTGCTTGAGGTTATAGTCTGAGGTTCCAAGTTCCTTGCTTGCTGTAAGCTGGGGCCACTCTAAGCTCCAAAAAATTTACCACCTTCCTTTCCATGGGGCCTCCTCCATCATCCAGCCAGCAGAGGTGCCTTGAATTCTCATTGGCTTCTCTGTCTTTGAGATCTAGACCCACATTTAAAGGGCTATGTGATTAGGGAAAAATCATCCAGATAATTTCCCTTTGTTAAAGTCAACTGATTTAGGTCCTTAATTACATCTGCAAAAATCCCTTTACAGCAGTCCTTATGTTAGAGTTAGACAATATAACAGAGAAGTTGTGTGCACATCAGATTTGGGGACCCTCTTAGAATTTTGCCTATCATAGATGGCTAACTTATCATCCACTCCCAATCCCTTCTCCCACACCTAGTATAGAAGTTGGAAAACTACATACTCTGCTTTCCATTCTCCACTCCAGGTAGGGTGACTAGTTGACCTGACCAAGGAAATACCACGAGGAAATTCACCGGAAGGCTACTGAGAAACTTTGCTCTCCTTATAAAATCACAGGTACCCCTGGTGTTTTCTTATTCCTGTATGGAGTGTAGGCATGATGCTTGGAGATGCACGGGCCATATGGTGACCATGAGGTGGCAAACATTTATACTAAGCCACCTGGGCATGAGCATGTGCACATTGATGGTATTCATATTTAATAAAACAATGTTAATGTGAATGGGGAAAGAATATAAAATGTCCTTGAGCTACTGTTGCAAGCTCATAGCATTCTACTTACATACCTCTTGTTAATTTTTGGAGGCAATTAAATGTGTGTAGTGACAAAGCTACTATAATTTTTGCTCCTACATTCCTAACTGATAGAAGGCAAAAGGGAGAGTTAATATTTATGAGCAGTTTCTAAGTACTAGCCATGGAGCTATTGCTTTGCAGCTTAGTTCCCCAGTCTTCACAGCAATTCTATTAGGAAGGAATTAATATTAGTCTTGTCCAGAATTCTCCTGTCACAGAAATAGCAAGTACTGGAATAAGATTTCAAGACAAATCTGTCTGGCTCATTTCAATAAATCATACTACATCTTTTAAGGCTTGAATCCTGTTCCTGTGACATCTTCTTAGTTCTTCATCATAATCAATTTGATATTTTGTATTTTTATAGATGTAAAGCAACATACATATTTAGAAACCCTATGCTATGGACAGGATTTGTCTTGGCAAAAGTTATGTGTTAAAGCCCTACCCCCCACCCTCCACCCACCCCCACATGATGGTATTTAAAGATGGGGCCTTTGGGAGATAATTAGGTTTAAATGAGGTCATGAGGGCAGGGTTCTCACTCTCAGACACAATGAGAAGGAGACTATCTGAAGCCAGAATGAGAATTCTCACCGGAACCCAATAATATTGCAATACTAATCTTGGACTCCAGCCTCTAGAGCTGTAAAAAAAATAAAGTTCTGCTATTTAAGCCACCCAGTACATGGTATTTTGTTACGGCAGCCTTAGCAGACTAACACAGGTGATATATGCCATGTCCCACTTCTCCTGAACCAACATCCCTAAAGCCCAACATAAAATTTGGATGTGGCAGATGTTGACTGTACTCTTTAATCCTTGCAACATTCCAGGCCTTTCTATCTTTGCTTCATAGCCAGATAAATTTAAATCTTCCACTGGGTGCAGAAGAAATTGCTGAAGGCAAGAAAAAGTATTCAGATATATATCTTTCCTGAACATTTATGGGGACTGCTCTCTCATGTTAGTCCCTTGGATAAGTCTTTATCCGCTGTGAGCATTTTAAAACAGTGTAACTCACTTATGTAAACTCCTGATGTCTGCCCTTTAGACCCCTCTCTTATTCATCTTTCTTCTAAAGAAAGATCCCTAGTGTCATGAAACTGCAATCTGAATCTTGAACTTACAGCTGCTGCCACCTATGAGCTACATCCTCAGAAGACACTCCAAGAAATATGTCACATATTATCACTACCTAGAGCCATGAATTCCAACCTCTGTATTCTCTTTTATTCCAATGAAGGTGGACTAAACCACAAGTGAACCTCAAGAACACTTTTACCTCCATTATATAACGGCACTGGCTAAAGACAGAAAAATCCCTTTTCCTTTCCCTAGACATGCATAGGGTTTGCCCTTAGTTTCTAGTCTACAATCAGGGGAAAATATTGAGAAAGGAGAAATGTGGGACTTCATGTCACATGGTTCAAAGTGCCCCACTTGTATCTTCTGCCTTTAACCTGACTCTGGTCCTGTAAGGCTTTGTTATTAGAAGGTCCCATTACCCCACCCTCCTCAACCCTCTGGACTGCATCTTAAATGAATAAAGTCCTCCCAAAGGAGTGGTTCAATTCAAGTTCAATGTATAAATGCACTTACTAAAAGCTGCACCACTACACAATTTGGCCTCATTATTCCCTTAGAAGTATTTTTTTTCCATCTCGAGAGGAGTTTGGGTATGGAAATGAGGAGAAAAATTTAAGCTCCCCCTTCTACAATGATTTACAGAATTCTCAGCCACATAACCCTTTATTCTAATAACTTTCTCAGGGAGGTTCATTTATGTAAATCTAACATTATCTAGACAATGGGTCACGGGATGGAGAGAAGACTGGGCCTGTGCACTGGCAGGTCCATGATTACTTTTGTCTGATGCCCTTTGGCAGAGTGGACTTGTATCATGTATAGGGAGAGCCTAAGCCCTGTGGAGCTGGTGGGTAAAACCTTTCTCCTCCGCATAGAACTCCTTCACGCAAGAGCTTCACTGGTATCCTGACAGCACTTCCGGCCCGCGTCAGTCATTGTGGGGGAAAAGGGAGACGTGAGAGACTCCATGTAGACTCCAGCTCCTCTTCAGACTGTACCCTCCTGCATGCAATGAGAAGAACCAACTCAAGGGGTTCTTTTAGGATCAGAATTTCAGAGCATCTGACTGTGAGTTTCTTAAGGTTGCAGAGCTTTCCTGGTGCTCAGAGTAGAGGATGGAGAGACCAGTGTTTTCTGCTCAGTCTACTCTCAGGTTTCTTTTCAACCCCTGAGGATCTGTTGATTTTCTTGCTACCTGTCCTGTTTCTGCACAAGTGATTGGGGCAGAGGCTGACACTTGTTGTATAAGTTATTGACGACAGTAAATTTGGCCCTTTGTGTTGCTTAGGTGTAAAGAGTTATTTATTTTACACTATATAATAAATTATCCACCTTCAGCCAGGTTCTGAAATTGTCTTTCCAAACTTCAGTTAAAGTTCATGGAGTTTAATATGTGGGTTTAGTATGGGATTAATACCAGAGTCATGACCTTAGACCTTCTTACACATGGGCACTTACTATATGGCATTTCCTATTAAGATTGAGTCTGATTAGAATGTAGATATTTCTCCAGAGATATTTGCTATAGAAGCAGCTCTCAAATACATGTTTTCATGATCATGAAGCCCCCTTCTTACAAAGCCCTATTGTTGTGGACTATTTTTGCTTGGCTCTTTTGATTATTGTTTACTTGACTTTGACTTTGATGCCATTATATATTTAAC
>NW_006300376.1:6385237-6391166 GCF_000327345.1 Myotis davidii | reverse complement strand
GAGAAAGAGTGCCAAAATAAATGCAGGCTCACATTTAGAGTTGTGAGTTAGAAGAAAGAATACATAGATTGGAGCTCGTATTTATTTGAACTTGTACCATATTGATTGAACAATTGCTTAACCAGTCTATTAACATTGACCTGAATATCAATTGTATTGCCTGGCAATAAATACATTTTTATTGCATAAATTATGATATGCTAACAATATAAAGAGCACTGTGCTCTTTATATTGCTATATATATGCTAACAATATAAAGAGACAGTGAACTCTTGAAACAAAAACTTATCCCATGATTCCCTCTTCCAAGGCCAGGATTCATAACTCCTAGGAACGTAGCCTGGTTTTGGTGACCCACAACTCAGTTTTCCAATGTTATCCTTACCTCTGCAAATATTGGACCAAATCTAATGCATAATTGGTGTGTCAGTTGTTTCTTTGCCCATCATTCTGTATTTTGTGGGCATGCTGATGAGAAGAGACTATTTAGGCCCAAAATCTATAATCACAAACATGTTTGTCTCACATAGACTTTAGGAATTTAAATGTCTGAGTATATGCCAGGCATAGAAAGCAAAACAGAAAATTAGAATCTTGGAGGTTACCTAGGAGATGTTTCTTTCTATTTGAGCGGCTCTAACTCTAATGGGAATATTAAAGCCCTCAAAACAGAAAATAAATCCATGAGTAAATAAGAATTTCCAATTTGTATATGGACGATCTAATTTTCTATACTAAAGAGATTATAAATTTAGTTAGAATTTCTCTGAAATGCAGTAGTCAGTGACAGAGCAGAAAATGAGTAATGGGAAAAGAAAGCATGATTGCAAAGAAGCAACCAAAATAGACAATGAAGAAAATGCATATGTTGTAAGGAGGATCTGTTGATTTTCTTGCTACCTGTCCTGAAATCCATAAGGAGAGATCTGTGGAACCCTCATGGTCATCAAGGTCATAGTGACCCAGGATGAAAAGGGAGAATTGAAGTAAGATTTATCCTAGATTTCAACTCCTCTGGCATGAGGAAAAGAAGGAGTGAGAGGAATCAAAATGAAAAGCTATGAGGCAATTATATGCATACCTTAGTGGAATAATTGCTAGAAAATCAAAGGGCCAAAAGGGACTGCATGAGTGTAGTGAGGCAGCATAGCATTGGGCTTATAAGTAGAACACAACTCTGGACCCCATTTCTGTGCTCTTTAGTTACCAAAAGTCCTTCAGCAAGTAGCTTAACTTTTGAAGTCATAGTTTCTTTACTTGTAGAGGTAAAATTGATACCTTATCACATAAGGTAAATTGAAGATTAAATGTTAATACACAAATTATATGACATAGTATTTGGTCCATGTAAATGTTCTTTATGTGAGTTAATATTTATTAATGATAATTATTCTAATTCAGTCCCACATAAAACTTTGAGACCACTCCTATAAGAAGGCATGGCAGTAGTCTGATATGTGGCCCTCTATCAATAGCTTCAAGTTCAGCCTTGCTCTTACCACAGGTTCTGCTTGAATTATTATTCTACATATGCATTCAACAAATAGTTATTGACTCTCTGTCCTTGAGAGGCTTTTTTCTATTAGGAAATATTATGATAGACAAGAAATGTATCAACAACTAAGATAAGTGGAGAATGATACTTACTGCAAAGAAAAATAAAGTGAAGGAACTAATGCTGGCTGGGACTGGGAGATTATGCTCAACAGTGTGGTCAGGGAAGACCTTACTCAGCAGATGGCATTTGAACAGAGATCTGAGTGAGGAGATAGAGACATCCCGGGAAGATATTTTAGAAAAACATTTCAAGTAGAGGAAATAAAAGCAGAGAGTAAGAAAGAGCTTGGTGTACCTGAGTTTCAGAGATTTGGAATCAATGTCTGTCTGTGTACCTGGACCACAAGGGAACAAGGGGAGTGCTTCCAAGATGACAAGGTGCCAAGAAGGCTGAGAAGGCAGATCACCAAGGCCTCAAAAGCTGTGGGGAGGGATTTATACCCAACTGCCTAGTTAACACTGCTGCTCAATCACCTCAAAAGCAACTCAAACTGGGAATTGTCTTTAAGAAGCCTTTGATTGCGTGTGTGTGTGTGTGTGTGTGTGTGTGTGTGTGTGTGTGAAAACTGGACTACTATGGTTGTTTTAAAATGTGGCCTTCATTATTTTAGTGTTTTCAATAACTTACTATATTAGGAGGTAGAAAATTTAGGAAGATAACAAGGTTTCCAGAATCCCTGTTGATCTTGCCTAAGGGCCTAGTGCCTCAGCCTATTTTATCGGAACCACTGAAACCTGGCATAGCGATGAGGTCTGAACTATTGGCACCTTTCTCCTGGGTCACAGAAGCTATCTACTGCTGCCCCTGTTGGTTGCTCAGGCACACAGATCACCTGGGGTTTTCACTCAAGCTGCAGGCATGACCCGAGTTAACTCCTAGTGCCAGAAGGATGTTTGTTTTTAAAAAGATACTTGCATTCAGTTTCAGACATTCTCCTGATCTCCCCAAAGTGAGTTTAATCTACATATTCTGATCCCAAGGATCCAAGTCCAAAAAATCATTCTAAGGGAACACTATGTGCTCCAGTAAAGCAATATAATGATAAAAACAAACAAACAAACAAAACAAACAAACATTATTCTACAGACCAGAGGAGCCCAAAAGTGATCTTAGAATTCACTTTGTATCAATAGACCTTGTGACCCGTTATTTTGGAGTCCTGTTGACTGAGATTCAAGACTCAGTCTCCAGCCTTCCTAAGGTCCTGTAATACTTTCTCATCAAAATTTATAAATCCAGCTTCGAGGTTTTTTTTACATTGGGTCTCCAGGATTCAATTTATCCCTGAACTCTGAGAATCCTGTCTCTACACCACAGACATGGTTCCTTCTCAGTCAACACAAATTTATTTGCTATATGCTATACACCAGATGCTGTGTTAGAAATTCAGGTAATAGCAGTTAACAGACTAGCCGCAGACCTGGTTGTATCTTTAGTGAAGTTAGCAGGGAATTTCAAAGATCAGGAAAGTTCAGAGTGCTGTGAGAGTACAGAGTACCAGGTCCACCATGGACAGTGTTCTATGGTTACACCTGTGTGAGGAGAAGGACTTAGTCACATGTAAGGTATTGTATTCAGAGGAAGCTGAAACTGAGGGAAGATTATATAACTCTGTGTTTATGATTACAAAATTTCTTTGCTGATGTGAAGGATTATGTTGTGGATATTCTTATGAGTATTACTGAGATAAAGATAAAACAATCTGCATAGTGACTGGGAGTCAACCTCTTATTTTTTAATTGATTTGAGTGAAAGGAATGGAGAAAAGAGAGAGAGAGAGAGAGAGACATTGATTGGCTGTCTTCCATATGCACCCCGACTGGGAATCGAGCTTGCAACCTGAGTATGTACCCTGACTGGGAATCAAACCCACCACCTTTCAGTGTACAAGATGATTCTCCAAACAACTGAGCACACTGGTCATGACCACCCTCATTTTATCTTCTATAAAGTTATCCTTAATATCTCAAGGGATTTATGATTGCATTCTTGGCCCCACTTGTTCACCACGCCCTACATCCATGGCTTTTGCCATGTGACTTTGCCCTCCTTCTCATTGGTGCTCCAGTAAAGCAATATAATGATAAAAACAAACAAACAAAACAAACAAACATTATTCTACAGACCAGAGGAGCCCAAAAGTGATCTTAGAATTCACTTTGTATCAATAGACCTTGTGACCCGTTATTTTGGAGTCCTGTTGACTGAGATTCAAGACTCAGTCTCCAGCCTTCCTAAGGTCCTGTAATACTCTTTCTCATCAAAATTTATAAATCCAGCTTTGAGGTAGAGTGGACTCCTCACCTTGAGTTTGTGATCGACTGTGTGACTTGCTTAGGCTAATGGGATGTTAGCAGATATGCAAACAAAAGCTTAAAATAGACTTTGAATGACTGAGCTTGTCTCGCACTGTTGCTATCACCAGGAGAGGATCTTCCCCTGGGTAAACACTGCCTATGCAGCCTAGACCCCAGCATGAACATGCACAAAGCTGACCTGACCCAACCTGCAATGAGGAAATAAGCCTAGAAACAAAGAAAACTTGAAGTAGAGCTGACTAATCTAGCCATAGTGCATCAGCACACCCCTAGTTGAGCCCGATTGCTGAGTAAGAATAAGTAATTGCTGATTTAAGCCACTGAATTTTGAGTGCTTTGTCACATAACATCATGCTCCTGGAAAATATGGCACCAAATAACAGTCCTAAGTCTTAGGATTTCTGACTGATTACTTTTTGCCAGGAACTACATTTGCTGGTTTGTGTCCTGGTTCCCCAATACTTGTGGCTGAACCTATCCTGCCTGGACATCAGCATGATGAATAGGTCCCCTAGGTCATTAACTGAACCTTTTGCACTGATGCTATTCCCGTGTCTTTTCCATCACCTCTCCTCCCTATGGATTTGGATTTACCTTCAACTTCCATCTCTGTTCAGTTATTTGCAGAAGAAATTATTTAAGATCTTGCTCATGAGTTATGCATTGGAGGTTGTGCTTAAAACTGGAAACATATAAGTGACTAAGACAGTTTTTACTCTCAAAGTATTTATAACCTAGATATTATGTACCAAATTCTATCCTACCTAAATTTAGGTATTAAAATCCTAACCTTTACTAACTTACTAGTAGAATGAGACTATATTTGGGGATAGGGTCTTTAAATAATTAACTAAGTTAAAATAAGGTCATTATGGTGGGCCTTAATCCGATATGACTGGCATAATTATAAGAAGAAGAAATTAGGAAACATATGCACCCATATCTTCCATATGCAACCCAACTGGGGACTGAGCCTGCAACTTGAGTATGTACCCTGACTGGGAATAGAACCAACCACCTTTCTGCGTACAAGATGATTCTCCAAACACTGGTCAGGACCAACCTCATTTTATCTTCTATAAAATTATCCTTAATGACCATATGAAAACACAGGGAGAAGATGGCTCTAAAAGCCAAGGAGAAAGACCTTAGAAAAAAATCAACCCTGCTGACATTTTGATCTCTGAATTCTGGCCTCTAGAACTATGGGAAAATGTTTTTTTGTTGTGTGAGTCACCCAGTCTATGGCACTTTGTTATGGCAGCCCCAGCAAGCCAATACATTAAATCAAGGAGATAAACTAGGATGGGTGCTTTTATTGTCAAGTCATGCTCTGAGCACTATGAAAACACAAAGGAGGTATGTTGAGGAATTTTGGGAAGGAAGGGAGAAGGTAAATCTTTATAGAAATGGTAACATTTTGCCTTGCCATTGTTGTTCAGTGGTTGAGTGTCGACCCATGAACCAGGAGGTCACGATTGGATTCCCAGTGAGGGCACATGCCCAAGCTGTGGGCTGGGTGTCCAGTAGGGGGTGTGAAGGAAGCAACTGATCAATGTTTCTCTTTCATCCCTGTTTCCGTTTCTCTATTCTCCTTTTTCTCTTCTCTAAAAATTCAATAAAAACATATTTTTAAAAATATAAGAAAAAAATAAAGGTAACATTTTAAATTTGATTAATGAATAAAATAGTAAAAGTGGAAAAGTGGGAGAGTATTTGAGGTAGTCTGAAAAGCTGTGCAAATATAGGTAGATATGATAAATCATGGTATATTTAGGTAAATATAAATTGGTAAAGTTGGAAACATGAGATTAGCAAAAATGACTACCACAGACATCTTATGCAAGTACCGTATTTGCCGGCGTATAAGACGATTTTTTGGCCCTGAAAAATATGCCTCCAAGTGGGGGGTCGTCTTATACGCCGGGTACACTTCAGATAGACTGCCCATAGTGCTTGCCCTGTGCCATAGTGGCCTCCTGATGCCCGCCCACTTCATTCCACATACCGTTCAGGCATCAGCAGCGCTGCTGGGTGTATGCTCGGCTGTTA
>NW_006300376.1:6384514-6384741 GCF_000327345.1 Myotis davidii | reverse complement strand
GGCGGGCATCGGGAGGCCACTATGGCACGGGGCAAGCACTATGGGCAGTCTATCTGAAGTGTACCTGGCGTATAAGACGACCCCCCACTTGGAGGCATATTTTTCAGGGCCAAAAAGTCGTCTTATACGCCGGCAAATATGGTAGTTCATACTTTTAAAAAAAATCCTCACCCAAAGACATGCTTACGGAGAGGAAAGGGAGATAGATAGGTAGGTAGGGGGAGGGA
>NW_006300376.1:6382830-6384477 GCF_000327345.1 Myotis davidii | reverse complement strand
GATAGATAGATGATAGATAGATAGATAGATAGATAGATAGACAGACAGACAGATAGATAGACAGATAAACAGATAGATAAAGGTGTGAGGGAGAAACATTGATCAGTTGGCTTCTGTACATGCCCCAACTAAGGACGGAACCTGCAACTCAGGTATGTGCCCTGACCGGGAATCGAACTGACAACTTTTTGGTGCACAGGACAAAGCTCAACCAACTGAGGCACTCTGACCAGGCGCAGATAGTTCATACTTAACGAGAGAATGCAATATTTCTCTAGAACATATAAATTATCAACCATATAAAATAACATTTGTAACAAAAGTGATATCTTCCTATTCTATTCTAATTGGGCCTCTGGTGTCAAATTGGGTGAAATTTAAAACATTTTGACAGCTTGATTCCAATAGCTAACTGCAAAGCTTTAGGAGGGAAATTGATATTTCTATCAATGTATTCTTATCACAGCATAATCATTACACCAAATGCTCTTCTGTTTTATAGGCGATTTAGCTCCCAAAGTTAAAGCCCTGAAGTGGTTGCAGAGGTTGTAAAAAATAGAGAAACCTGGGTACTATTTATCGTTAAACTAAACAGAAGTCTTTTTTTCCTTTTCTTTTAGAAGGGCTGAGAATACATGATTGTTTCAGATTGGACATGAGGGTGAGTAGAGTGGCTAAAGCATTTAGTCTATGGCAAAAGGAAGATGAGTGAATTTCTCTTATTGGGCTTCTCTCCAGAAAAAGTCATCTGGCAAGTTGGCAAGTACAAAATCAAACAGCCATGTGCCAGATGTGCACGCCTGCTGTTGGGCCATCTGCCGCTTGCTTTTGTGCCATATGCCACTTTTACATTTGCTGGACTCGGGTATCAGAGGCAACATTCACAGTACAATTGTTTTTGCATTATTCTTGTAAATTTAATCAGAAAAAAATGAACTGATATCCAGCGAGGCTAGAGAGTGAGCACAGCAGAGTTGGTGCAGTTAAGTAGTGCTTAGGATCTTAGTCCAAAGCTAGAAACAACCCTGGCGTACCCTTTGGGAAACAAATGGCAAAGTGGTACTGTAATCCGGGGCCTTTGGTGGCTTTGTCAACTTTAGTCATCTCTGAGGCCATCTTTTACTCTTTTTTTGGTCTTAATTTGTTTCACTTTCCCTTTCCCCTTGTCTATGGATAGCAGTGCTACCACTCCAAATACAAACCCAGCTGGTTATTTCCTCTTTATTGAAAATGGGCTGTAGTTGTAATTTTATATTTCTGAGTTGTTGGCCTACTTGGCGCAGTACAACTTTCACCAACAACAACAAAAAATGATTGCTTTGCAATTTTAATTCTATAGGCTATATAATAATACCACTCACTGACAGTATAAACAGAGGGGAAAAAGGAAAGAATTTTAGAGAAAATAATATAGAAAATGCTTTAAGATCTATATTGTTTAATTAGAGTTAACTTAATGTTTTTGTATTATTTTAGGATTATTTTTCTCTTAAATGTTTGTTTGTTTGTTTATTTATTTATTTATTTATTTTTATTAGTTAAGGTATTACAAATGTGTCCTCATCCCCCCCATTAACACCCAACCTCCCCCCACACACACACACACTCATGCTCCCATCCCCCTGTTGTCCATGTCCTGGTTTGGCT
>NW_006300376.1:6374116-6378212 GCF_000327345.1 Myotis davidii | reverse complement strand
GCATTCTTTCTCTGACAGGTTGCTTGCCTCCATATCTCCATTTCTTTTACTTCCTTTTCTGATGATGCCTGTTTTTCTTTCATATGTGGGTTGGTTCTTTGTTTCACCATGATCTCTCTTCTCCAGGTGTTTGGTTATGTAGTTCTCTCTCTGCTGCGTTGATTTAAAGGCACAAAATACAACACAACAAGGCACAACATACAAAGCACTGAACATAAATGTATTCACGATATTAATAACCCCAAATAAAGGTGACCACCTGAGCAAAGATAATTAGGGGATAAGGAAGAAAAAAGAGAAAAATAGAAAAAGTAAAAAATGGGAGTGCAGAAATGAGATTGGGAAAAGAGAGAGAAAAAAAAAGTAAGAGAGAGAATGAAATAGAACTGGGAAGAGACTATTTATATGGGGAGAAAACTGTAATAGGACTGTTACTAATCCCAATGAATTCCAGCAACAGATCCCTGGAGATGAATGCAAACTACCAACAACCACTAATATCAAGCAAGGCAAGGGAAAACAGAAGCACAAAAATAAGTGGAGAAAGAAAAAATAAGCAAAACAGAAAAATGAAAATAAAAAACAAAACAATCTCACAAACAAGCATAAAGAAAAACCAATATACTCAAAATCAAGCAAACAATAGCAAAACGACAGAGAGAGAAAAAAAATTTGGATAGTGAAGAAAGATAAAAGAGTAAGAAGAAAAAAGAGAAAAAGATTAAAGAGAAAAAGAAAAAACAAAAAAGAGTGCCGAAATGAGATTGGGAAAAGGGAGAGAAGAAAAAAGAAAAAAAAAGTAAGAGAGAGAATGAAATAGAACTGGGAAGAGACTATTTATATGGGGAGAAAACTGTAATAGGACTGTTACTAATCCCAATGAATTCCAGCAACAGATCCCTGGAGATGAATGCAAACTACCAACAACCACTAATATCAAGCAAGGCAAGGGAAAACAGAAGCACAAAAATAAGTGGAGAAAGAAAAAAAAAGCAAAACAGAAAAATGAAAATAAAAAACAAAACAATCTCACAAACAAGCATAAAGAAAAACCAATATACTCAAAATCAAGCAAACAATAGCAAAACGACAGAGAGAGAAAAAAAATTTGGATAGTGAAGAAAGATAAAAGAGTTGTATATGGATTTAGAGCAAGGGATTGGAGATTAGATGTACAAGTAGGGTGAAATTTAGACAGGAGGTAAAAAGAAGGAATAGGGAAAATCTAAAGCAGGAATAGGGTAAGAGAAACAGGACAACAAAAGGGGAAAAGTGAGGAAGAGAGTTTTGGCTTAAAGGTAAAGTTGAGATAGAGAACAATGATGCTAACGGAACAATGAAAATAGAGTGTAGAGCACTAAACCCAAAATAAAATAAAGAAAAAATAAAATGACACTTTAAAAAATGATAAAATGATAGTAATAATACTGGTTAAAAATAAAAATGTAGTAATTAAAAAGGTAAAATAAGGTGATGAAAAAAATAAAAAATAATAATAAAATAGGTTCTTAATTAAAAGTTGAAAAAAGAATTTAAAAAAATAAAAATGTGCAGTAGCGCAGGTGCTTCAGATCTTCTACTCTTCTTTTTGGCACGCCTTAGTCCTTCCACATATTCAGGAGAGTGTTGAATTTCCCTGTGATACACTGTTCCTCCGTGTTGTAAACCACAGTCCTGGTTTAAGGCAGGCTGTATTTGTTTCCCAGACTGCCTTTATTTGTATTTACAGAAGAGCCAGTTTGAAGCTCTGCCTCTAGGTGGCAGTGTGTCTGGATTGACCTCCAAGGCCTTAAGTCCTCTCTATCCAGTAGTTAGGGTTTATTTTCTCTATGGTAATTGAAACTGGTTTGGGAAAGTCCACTGCCCAGAGCTGGTTCTTTAATCATTACTCCCCCATCTGTTTCCCAGGTTCCCCCAAAACAACTTTCCCCTACAGTCTTTGCGAGTGATCCCAACTGGGAAATCCCATGCACTGAGTTTAATAATCAAATGCACAGATTTAAGGGGAAGTGTAAAAACAAGAGCCTGAGAAGTTGTGCGAATTCGCAAGCCTCCACCTTCCAGATCTCCGTGCAGTCTCCGCGCGCCCTCTCGCCCCTGGCTCCAAGTAGCCAGCAGACTGGCAAAATCTGAGGCTGCTTTTTTGCATCCAGTCCAGCTATGGGCTTATTTTTAGCATTCCCTTCTGCCAGAAGCCCTGCGGGAGCCCTTCCACACTCACAGATCATGCTGGCCCCAACGGCTGCGGACTTTGTGGGGTGCAGATTTCCCCCCGCATGCGTTCCTTTCTCCAACCTGAATGGCAAACCGCACCTTTAGGGAAAGTCTAACCTTTCTGTGAGAAGAGGCAGTGCTCGTCTGAGTTCACGTAGTCGCGCTGCTTGAGATCCATTGTTTCCGGGTTAGTAGCCGATCTCTGGATGATGGTAACAGCCACTCAAGATGGCGCTGACTCCACGGCTGAGCCGGCGCTCTGGGAGAGATTTCAGCCGCAGTCTCCAACCATCCCCTTTTTCCGGGAGTTCTCTGTCTTTCCCGGCTGCAAACTGTCTCTCAACTGAATATCCTCTGCATATTCGGGCTGTATGTTACCTGTTTCAACTGCTCACCCTTATCTGCTCTGGGACAAGGCACAGGACACATCCATCTATACCTCCACCATTCTATTATTTCTCTCCCTTAAATGTTTTAATAAATGTTCTTGATGACTTAAACCTTATGAAATGGTTAGCTTTTAATGTTTAGTATTTTGATATCTGTCTAAATTGCCACTGACTTTAAAATAATCGCCAAAAGGCCTTCTTAGATGTTTTGGCATTCAAACTTTGGGTTGAGAGCTATTCTGTGACACCCAGATGAATACTTTAAACAATAAAATAAAAATTTAAAAAGGGACTGGTTCTTTAAGAAAAATTTCAGGCTCATAGACCAGGGTCCTAACCTAGGATGGTAAAGGGATTCTCTATGAGTGACTAATTTTTCAGATTTCTCACCTGAAAAATTAGTAGGTTGGAATAATTTATACCTAAGTTTCAATTCAGCTCTAGAGTATATGATTATCACTTGCAGTATTTAGTTTTAGATCCCCTGGCTATCTTCACTAACACAGGAAATTGAGAACAGATTACATGTAAAGGTCAGCATCATCCATGGAGAATAGAGAGGAATATGAGAGAACATTATTATGGCTTCAATATATTCCAGAATCATGTTAGATGCTCTTTACATATTATCTCTATAATCCCCTCAGCATACCTATTTAGAATTAATTATTAGGTTTTAACACATGAAGCTGCTCTATTCATAGGTCAAAAACTTCCAAATATCAGCAATTTCATATGGGTCATCCTAAACATTATTCTATTCCACAGATCAAAACACTGAGGACCAGAGAAGATAAATAATTTCAGGTACACAGCTAATAAGTGGTTAACCTTAGATTTAAATTCAGCCCACAATTTTAAATTCTATATAAAATATTGCTTCTATAAACTATATAAATGTGGTTCATTATTAGCTATTAGAGGCCCAGTGCATGAAAATTTGTGCACTAGGGGAGGAGTCCCTCATCGCAGCCTGTGCCCTCTCGCAGTCTGGGACCCCTCAGGGGATGTCCAACTGATGGCTTAGGACCACTTCCCAGGAGATCTGGCTTAAGTTGGCAGTCAGATATCCCTCTGGGAGCCCTCGGGGGATGTCTGACTAACAGCTTAGGCCCACTCCCATGAACCAGCTTCTGGCTGAGCTGTGCTCCCTCTTTGAAAGCACACTGCCCACTAGGGGGCAGCTTCTGTCTTGAGTGTCTGTGCTCCCTGGTGGTCAGTGTGCATCATAGCAACCAGTCATTCCCGGTTGTTCTGTCTTTAGGGTCAATTTGCATATTTCCCTTTTATTATATAAGATTTTTATTTGCATGTGAATAATACATGGAGCACATGGGCTTACCTCTGCACCCTTCCCGGTTCCCACTACAAGTAAAGAGGTGAAAGAAGGGATCCACAGTGTGGAGAGAACAAGCAGCCCTAAAACATGGAAGTCATGTAGCCAATGGACACATGGTGACTGCAGACTAAGAAAGCTAAAACCTGTGCTCAGT
>NW_006300376.1:6336266-6373589 GCF_000327345.1 Myotis davidii | reverse complement strand
GGGTTTAAATTCCAGGTTGGTGTCTCTGGACAGGTGAGCACTGGCACAGAGAAGTACATGGTGGGAAAGTCTCTTTAAGCTGAAAATCTTTCTCTGTTCTCACTTCTACTTAATATTCAGGCAGGCAACACTGTGTTGGGGAAAAGTCATGAATTTGGGCATGGGTCGGGTCTGAATTAAATCCTGATTTTTCACACAGTAGCTGTAGGCAAATAATTTTTTGTGTCTTCAGCATCAGAACCTGTAAAATGGGACCAATAATACACATCTCACAGTGCAGTTTTGAGAGTAAAATATTGCAAGAGTATCTAGCAGAGAATTTGGCTCAAAGTTAAATGCTCAACACATGTTCGCTTCTGTCTCTACTTTTTGAGCCTGCATTTTCTACACCAAGACCTTCTCTGATGCTTATTTTACGATTGCTTTGCCAGTATAGAAATGTTCGGGGTGGAGGTAGTTGAATAAAAGCTTCTCCCTCGCCTCCTTTCCTTTTCCCAGGCATGGCTCTAGAAATGGGTTTAAACTTTACACTTTCTTCAGAAGCCATAATGTGTAGCAAAAGAGAATTGGGATGCTGGGTTGATCTTCTCACTGACATAATAGAAGCTAGGGGGAAAAACCTGGCAGGAAGTAGGTCTATGCGTATGTGGGGACCCAATTCTCTCTCACGTGACATTAGCACATTGCTATCAGGTAAGTAGGAGGTGGGCACGAGATGAGGTGCTTCTTCCCAACAAAAGTATGTTCCTTATGAGGAGGTGTGACTAGGTGGAGTTTGTACCTCTAGGAGAATGTACATACATAAGTTCCTCTGTTAGAAAGTACTGGTAATGTGATTCATATTAATATATGTTTATTCATTTGAGGAAATGTTTTGCTCTTTTTATATTTCTGGATGCTACATTTATTTTTTCTCTTTGAAAACTTTAATGACCATCTGTAGTACTGAGAACTAGAGAAGTTATTATGACAGCTATGTTTCAGAGTTGGTTAAGATTTCTGGTAAATTGCATGCATTAGCTTTTAAAAAATTGGGGCAGATTCTAAACACCTATATACTAGCTTTTAAAACAAAATGTGTCCCTCTTAAATGCTGGAAAACTCTCAAAAAAGAAAACGTAAGATCTGTTCGGCATGCCTCTCTGAGAAAAATTTTCAGCACATAAAATCTTAACTTCATTAACTTTGGTTAAAAAAGAACTTGTGGTGTTTTGGTTTTTTTTGTTTTGTTTTTTCTCCAGAAGTTGACTCCCTTCACCATTAGCTACAGCTAATAATACTAATACTAACAGCCAGCCCATTCTTGAAAATTTTTTCTTCCCTAACCTGGGTTTCCTATCCTTGAATGACTGTTTTTCTATTTCTAATTCTTTACTTTTCTGCATATTTTTGTTCCTTTTCCTCCTCCAAATTGTAGCTTCCTGTCCTTAATTCTCTCCTCTTTCTATGTCCTTTCTTCCTTAGGGAGCTCACAGATTTCCATGAATTCAATTATTATCCCTAAATATATGACTTTCACTCTTAAATAACAACCATGTTTTCAAGTTCTATTTCACATTTTCAACTTTTGATTGAGAACACCCCAAAAGTTCCATTGACACCATAATAAAATCATTCCCATTTTTTTTTACTAGCATTAAGAAATACCTCAACTCTGTACTTGATTGTGTGTTTTCTCATTCTATTTTCAGTTATCAGATTCTGTCAAAACTTTTAATCTCTTCATCCTTTACATTACAACAGTTCTAACATATTTTTTCAAATGTTGAAATCTCTAAAACAAACACATGTCCTACAATCAATGGTGTACTAGGATTATTATAGCTTAATTAGCAGTGCTTTCATAATTGTACATAAAGTAATGTTGCATCTTATGACTGATGATGTCTTAGATTTGATGAAAACTTTATATAAACTCCTAATTATCACTGTCTTAGACTTTGGCAATTGTTTTCTTAAGCTCCAGTTATTTTTTTTCATCATCATCATAACAGTCCTTTTAAAGTCTAATACTGATCACTCTCTTGGTCAAGAACTTTTATTTATTTTCATTAGTTATCATATAAATTCCAAATTCTGTATCCACAGTAGAAAGAGAAAAAGTTATTGAAGAACACCATGACATAATACACCAGGCACGATGTATAACATGTAACTTTTATTGGGTCATTAAATAAAGATAATTTTAAGTGCTATGGACTTTTTCTCAGGCTAAAAGGAAGACTTGTGGAGATTCAATCACAAAGGAAATTTGTCTCCTACCATCCTCTGAAATTTGCTTACTGGGCCTATTTTTCTTTTCTTATCTTTTCTTTTCTTTTCTTTTCTTTTCTTTTCTTTTCTTTTTTTATCTCTGTCCATGGAGCAGACCCATGCCTTTGTCTAGTCACTCTGAAATAATAGAATATTGCACTAATTCAGCAATTAGAATGTCCACTCTTAATATTAATACTCTGATCTTCTTATATTTTTCTCTCAAGAAAGTGCTTATTGTGATTGAAATGGGAAGGCAATGGTGAGGGGAGACCAGTATCTTTGTTTTGTAACTAGTTTTAGGCCACTCACTTTTTGCAAGTTCTCTTGAGTATTCTGTCTTACCACTCACTTTGGTAGTTGCTATCTCTCACCTTAGCTCTTAACCAAAATTTCTTTATTGTGACATATAATGATACAATAAAATTCTCTAAATGAGTAATGCCAGTGAGAGTAATCATATAATTATTTGTAAAGATAATAAAAATACATTTGATAAAACTAAAAATTGATTTAAATGTTTTAAAATAAAGTAGGGTTGGGTAGATGACTTCTTAACTCGATAAAATATGTCTCTCTTGACCACCAAATGAGTAAAATAATGTGTCGATTAGTATAGAAGGGTCCACTATCACCACTATTATTTATTATAGTCTGGAAGTATCGGTCTCAACAATTAGAAAAGAAAAAATAATGAGAGATATAATATTGGAAAGCAAACGTTAAAAAATATTTTTCTCAAAAATGATGTTATATTAGGCATTAAAAAAAACAGAAACAAATTGAAATCATTTTCAACAAGTAAGAAAATCAGCAATGTTGCTGAGGGTTGATTTGTATTAAAATAATAACTGAAATGAATAGTATTTTTATGTAACTATACAAAACCCAATTTGAATATAAAATTGAGAAAAGAATCAATAACAGAAAAATGTTTAATATTTAGTGACAAACATAAGAAATATGAAAGACATATACACAAAAGCTCCAATGTGCTAATAAGATACCCAAAAACATAACTGAAAAAAGAAAAGGCATTTTCTATTCATTATTGGGAATTCGTAATATCATAAGAGCATTATTTTCTCTAACTTAATATGAAATTTTAATTTGATCTCAATAAAAATACTATTAAATATATTTTTAGAGCTGAATAATCTGATTTTAACTTTATGTTAAAAAAGGAATAGTAATAATGAATTAGTTATGTTACAAATATTGGAACAGTATAAATACTACAGAATTTAAAACAGTTGGCAACACTACTTAAGTGTGAAAATTAGTCAATGAGACTGAATAGGGAGTCCAGAAAAACATACAATTTATTAATAAAGGATTTTAGCCTATTATGAAAATCATATTATAGTCTATTGATGAACTATTTAGCAAACAAGTCTGAAAGAGCTATATTGGTAACTAAAATAATTTCAGAAACTTAAATATAAAGAGTGAAAGCATAAGTATACTAGAGTACATCATGAGAGATTTTTTAAAAAATTCTTGGCGAAAATTTTTCTTAGAGATAATACAATAAATTGCAAGCTATAAAAGAAAGAATATATTTATTTACACAAAAATAAAGAAATGTGAAAAGATAAAATGGGAATAATAAATACAATTTGATAAAGGATGAATTTTTAGTTTTCCCAAAAGTAAATTTTAGAAAAAGACCAATAATCCAATAAATGTGAGACAAGACCATAAAAAATAGTATATAGAAGGAAAAATATATAACATATAATAGGGTCTAGACGTCACACACATTAAAAGAAGCAAATTGAAACCATAAGGAGAACATTTTCTTGTAAGACCTCCAGAGATTTTTGAAAAGGTGTTACAATGTTGGTCAGGCACAGGGAAACAAGCATTCATAGGTATTGGTGGAAATGCAAACTGGTATAATTCTGCGGAGGACAATTTGTAATACCTATAAAAATAGGAAAAATACAAATATGCTTTCACCACCAGTATTGCTTCTAGAAATTCATTTAACACAGGTGCAAAATAACCTATGCATAATGCTATTTACTATAGTGATATTTATAACTTCAAAGGGGTGGGAATAAGCTAATTTTCCAACATAAGACATTACTGATTTAAATTATGGTATATGCATGCAGCCATTAATAAGCCTGAGGAAGTTTTTGTATTGATAGAGAATGATCCCTGGGATCAGTTACTATTATATAAACATGTAATATTATTATGACACAATAACCACCTATTGAACAATGCGACATTACTCATGGGGAATGGGAGACTACTTTTCTCAGAACGCCCTTTTGTACATTTCAAATTTGGTATTATTTTGAATTTTGCAGCATGTGATTACTTTTATATATTCAGAAGTATTTAAATTAAATATGTTAAAAAATAAAGAACCCTGATGATGATGTTCACTGAGAGCTTCCATATGTTGAATGGGGCTTTAGATGGGGGCTTTCACATATTATCTCCAATGCTCACAATGACTATTTAAGACCCATTAAAACCCATTATCTTTACAATGATCCCCATTATAAAGATAAGGAAACTGAGGCTTAGGGAGTTCAAGTAATGTTCCCAATAGTACAGAAATAGTAACCCATTTACTAACTGGAAATCAGGTCTATTAACTTCAACACTGATGATAACCAAGGTTTGGCCATATTCAACTGAACCTCACATTTAACTAAGCTTAAATAGATGTTAATCATTTCTCTACCTCATTGAGTAACATAGCACAATTTTTTTCTTTTTAAATGCCAAGTTTGATATAAATTAGCTAACTTTATTACTATAGTTTGTGATGTTATGTACATGAAATCTTATTCTCATAGAAGATCCAATTAAGATTACATAAATGTTTACAACAGTCCTGTTGTGTAAACGGTTCAACATTCCAACAACAAACTAGATAAACATTTTGCCAATCACTAATTAAAAAGCTGGCTCTAAGTACAACAACCTGGAGTCAGTTTGCATTCACATTTCTATTAAAGGCTAATGAATACACAGCTAAACTAATTTAGTCAAATTGTTTCTTTATTGTGTTCAAAGTTAAAACTAACAATTCAGATTTAGCCCTGAATCTTTTAAATTATTTTTTCTCCCCTATTGAGTAAAAGTCTAATTAAAAGCTTTTAGGCTTTCACATTGTGCAGGCTGCTAAATGATATTGTGTAGTCTGCAGGGATTCAATTATTACTTGGCTTTAAAATATACATTTCTACAAGGATTTTTTTTTAACCCACTTTGCCTGGAAGGGTTTTTGTAGTCTAAAACTTAATTTGATAACAAGGTTATTAAATAGTGAAACAAAAGAAAATTTATCTTTGGTGTAAGATTTTATTTGTACGTGCATTGGGTGTCCAATTTTAACTAAGTCCTACGAATTATTGACTACTTTCAATTTTAAGTCAGATGGAATGGAGATGTAAAAATTATCCAAAACACTATTAGAGTAGGAGTGACTTTTACTCTGCATATTCCATAACAGGACTGTTTGTTTAATTTTCAGGGCCTAATACAAAATAAAAATGTGGGGCCCCTTGTTCAAAAGCCAAGAATTTCAATATAGCAACAACAGAGCATTAAACCAAGCACAAGGCCTTTCTGACCATGGTTCCCAGGTGCATGCCTCTGAAGCCAGCCCTACGCACACGTGTAGAGGGTAGAAATCAAAAAAAGTTATTATTACTCTTGAAATCAAAAAGACTCCCCAGCCCAGCTGTGTGGCTCCTATGAATCATTAGGTCATGATTTGATTCAGGTCAGGGCACATGCGCAGGTTGCTGGCTCGATCCCCAGTAATAGGTGTGCAGGAGGCAGCCGATCAATGATTCCCTCTCATCATTGATGTTTCGGTCTCTTTCTCCCTCTCTGTTCCTCTCTGAAATCAATAAAAAATATTTTTAAAAAAATGACTCCCCAATTTTCATTCTACTAGACTGACAAGCAAGTCCACATTTTATCTGTGTAGGCCTGGAGCCTGACAGACACTGAAGATCCTCCTGGTCTTTAGTGTGCACTGGTCGCTACTAAAATGCTCCTGGTCCCAGCCCACTGTTCTACCTCTGTTGCCAAAGATACCTGGCTTCATTGGGAGCTTGGCATCTAGCATTCAACCTTTCTAATTACACCAAATTTCTAATAGAAATTAATACCTTTGAGAGTAAATGGTTCTCATTTAAATCTTGTAATGATAGTAATTAGGTAAAAATGACTTTATTGTCTTTCCCTCTCATTGCCAATTTCACCTTAACAAAATGTGCACAGAAAGGGAGAAACAAAGAGAATCCTGCAGTTAACTCTTATGGGATTTTTTTTTTTTTTTTGCACAAACTTAGTTTCAGTTTCAGTAAGATGCAGCATTCAGATGGAAACCTTAGGGAGCAGTTAATGGACAAAATGAATTCCCTTTAATACCTCCAAATTGTCTAGTTGCTGGCATAAGACTATCTCAATAACAGTTAAATTGAAAGTGTAGTTGAATGAGATGTCAGTTGAGAAGAACTGGTGAAACTTTCTATTTAAACACAATTTTCAATCGTCTTCCAAGTCCTAAGTCTTCAGAGAGCGACCATTTTGGTGAAAAAGGATCATATTCATGATTGTCTAGTTAGTTTCCATTCATATCACTTCAGTCCCTTAAGAGAATTAGGTCTTAAACAGTCACTTTCTGTTTTTATGTGAGCTTCATTTTCTCTGGATTTTTCATAATTGTCTTTTCAAAGTGCATCTCTCCTCCACAGGAGGTCACGGTACTGTTTGGTCCTGAGATACTTCAGATCATGTAATAATGATGTCAGAGGGAAGGATTTCATGAGGATAAAATCATTTCTCCAAAGCTTCTCTCTCTCTCTCTCTTCCTCTCAGCTTGAAAATCAGATGCGCCTAGAAAATTTCTATCAGCTCATGGAGGGGCCAGTGAAATTGATGTACGTGTTGAAAGTTCTAGTTCCAAGCAGAGGCAGAGCTGTAACTACGACCCAGGCCTCCACCTCTTTTTTCATTGGACTTTCTGTGAGGTTCATTTCATTTCTACTTCCATGAATTTTTGCTTTTCCAGTTGTTCCTTTTTAATGCTTTTGTGCTTTTCTTCTTGAATCCATCAAGACTGATGATTTCTTATGTCACTTACATGCATACTGCGTTTTATCTTCATGTTTTTCTCTTTCAAGACCTTTTGGCTCCTCCATTTCAAAATATCTGTTGAACAAATGGATGAACTGAATGGATGAATAAACGAGAGTATGATAATGGTGGCAGTGTAGTGTCTGGGACCTGGACATAATGCTGCCGTGGCTGGCCCCTTCTTTGAAAGTGCTCAGCTGTACATTATGAGAGGGGTAAACCATGATTTTAAACATTTCTTTTATTAAACTAAAAGCTGTTTTCGAGTTGGGCAAAATAACAATTTGCTCCTATAACAAAATGCCACACAATTTGTGGCTTAAAAGAATACACATTTATCCACAGTTCTCTAAGTCAGACAACAGAGTGGGTTCAGCTTGATCCTCTCCTCTCAGGGCCACAAAGCAGAAATCAAGGTGTTGGCAGCCTGAGCTCGTACCTGAGGCTCTGGGGGGAATCTGCTCTCAGCTCCTTCAGGTTGTTGGCAGAACTCAGGTCTGTAGGGAGGAGGTCCCCGTTTCTTCGCCAAATGTCAACTGGAGCCTCCCTTACCCACCTCCTGAAGGCACCCCTATCTTTGAGCCTGCAACTGCCTGTCAAGTTCTTCTCACACTTTGAATCTCCCTGACTTCTGCTGTCTCTTCTGCCTCAGCAAAAGAAGAGTTTGTTTTTAAGGGCTCATAGGATTAGATTGAGTCTACCTAGATCAGTGGTTCTCAACCTTCCTAATGCCGCGACCCTTTAATACAGCTCCTCATGTTGTGGTGACCCCCAACTGTAAAATTATTTTTGTTGCTACTTCATAACTAATTTTGCTACTGTTATGAATCGTAATGTAAATATCTGATATGCAGGATGTATTTTCATTGTTACAAATTGAACATAAATAAAGCATAGTGATTAATCACAAAAACAATATGTAATTATATATGTGTTTTCCGATGGTCTTAGGCGACCCCTGTGAAAGGGTCGTTCGACCCCCAAAGGGGTCGCGACCCACAGGTTGAGAACCGCTGACCTAGCTAGTCCAGGGTCATCTCCTATTTTAAAGTCTGTAATCTTAATCACATCTAAATCCCCTTTGCTATACAATGGAACATTTCCCCATGTTCCAGGGATCAGTATGTGGACATCTTTGGGGACCTTTCTGCCTACTACAGCCTCCAAATATGAATCCTCATAAATCATACTGATGAACCGTTTTTAATTCCCATGCCTTTGGGAATAATTAGCAAAACTCTGAAATAATGGAATTCTAAAAATCTTGTCAATAATCTAGAATCTCTTTTGGTGAAAATAATATAAATAAAGTTTTAAAGTTTGCAAACGTTATCCTTCACTCTTTGTGTTGGAAAGTTCTCTTGGTTTTGATAAATGATTAATGTCAAATATCCACCATTATATCATCGTGCAGAACAGTTTCACTATGTTCCTCACCTGTTTATCCCTGCCTCCATGCACCTGGACCACTGATCTTTTTACTGTCTCTATAGTTTTGCCTTTTCCAAAATGCCATATAGTTGCAATCATGCAGCACGTAGACTTTTTATTTAATAACATGCACTAAAATTTTCTTCGTATCTTTTAATTGCTTGATAGTTTATTTCTCTTTACTGCTGAATAATATTCCGTTGTATAACTTCAATTGGTTTATCCTTTCACCTATTTAAGGACATCTTGGTTGCTTCCTATTTTGGGTGATTATGCATATAGCTGCTGTAATTTTTGTTCATAGGTGTTATTGTGGACACGTTTTTAGAAAATACATAGGAGCATGATTGTTAGATAGTATGACTGTATTGAACTTTGTAAGATGCCAAGCTGTCCTACAAATCGGTTGTACCAATTTGTATTCCCACCATCAATAAATGAGACTTTCTGTTGCTGTACATCTTTGCTAGGATTTAATGTTGTCAGTGTTTTTTGTTTTTATTTTAGCCATTATAACAGGTGTGTAGGGATATTTCTTTTTAATTTGCATTTTCCTGATGACAAATTGTGTTGGTCATCTCTTCACATGCTTTATTTTCCATCTGTATATCTTTTCTGTTGGGGTGTCTATTCAAATCTTGTTCTCATGATTAATTGGGTTGTTTGTTTTCCTATTTTGAGTTTTAAGAGTTCTTTGTATATTTTGAATAGAAATCCTTTATCAGATCAGGTGTTTTGCAAATACTGTTTCCTAGCCTGTGGCTTATCTTTTCATTCTCTTAACAACATATTTTGCATAGCAGAAGCTTTGAATTTTAATAAAGTCTGACATCATATTTTCTTTCATGAATCCTACTTTTGGTGCTATATCTATAATCTGATCACCCAAGGTCACTTAGTTTTCTCTAAGTGTTTTAAAGATTTAACTTTACATTTAGGTCTATGATCTATTTTGAGGTAAGTTATATGAAAAATATAAGGGCTGTGACTAGGTTTTTTTTGCATATAAATGTGCAATTGTCCCAGCACCATTTATTGAAAAGATTATCCTTTCTCCTTGACTATATTTGTGTGAGTCTGTTTCTGGGGTGTCTATTCTGTTCCAATTTTCAGTATGTCCTTTTTTTTTTTGGCTAGTACCACATTGTCTTGAACATTGTAGCTTTTAAAAAAGTTTTCGGTCCAGTAATGTCAATCCTCCAACTTCATTCTTCTCCTTTAGTATGGTGTCGACTATTCTGCACTTTGTGCCTTTTCATATAAACTTTATTATAATCACCTTAGCAATTTCTACAAAATCACTTGCTGCCATTAAATTGATTGAGTTGAAAAGAATAACATCGTAACAATACTGAGTCTTCTAATACATCAACACAATTCTTCATTTATTTAGGCTTTCTTTGATTTCTTTCATCAAAGTTCTGTAGTTTTCTGCAATAAATTCTGTACACATTTTGTTAGACTTATACATGAGTGTTTATTCTTTTGATGCTAATGCATATGTGTTGTTATAAATTTCAATTTTCTGTTCTCCATTGCTGATATAAAGGGAAGCACTTTACTTTTATGTCTATACCTTGTATTTGAGACCTTACCAGAAATGCTTATTAATTTCAAGAGGGTTATTTTTGTTGTTGATTCTTTGGAATTGATATAATCATGTGATTTTTTTTTCCTCTTTAGCCTTTGACATGGTGGATTATATTAATTGATTTTCAAATATTGAAATATATTGCTGATATATTTGTTTTTTATCTTGGTTTTGCATTAATAGCTTTTCATTGTGGTACAATATGCATAATATAATATTTCTTATATTAACAATTCTCAAGTGTACATTTCAGTGGAATTAAATACATTTATAGTGTTGTGTAACCATCACCACTATCTATAAAAACCTTTCTATCATACCCAACAAAATCTATGCACACATTAAACCAAATCTATGTACACATCAAACAATCCCCTTTTCCCCCAGCCCTGGCAAGCTTTATCTTACTTTTTCTGTATATAAATTCACCTATTCTAGGTACCTTATTGATATACTTTGTCATTTTTCATTCAATATTTATCCTTCTGTTTATGGCTAATTTTCTTAGGTATAATGTTTTCAGAGTCCATACATGTTATAGCATATATCAAAATTTCATTTCTTTTTATGGCTGGATAATATATTATGTAGCCATATATACAACATTTTATTTATCTATTATCTATTGTGATGGGCATTGCAGTCTTAGCACCTTTTCACTACCATGAATAATGCTGCTATGAATATTTGTGTACAAATATTCATTCAAGACCCTGATTTAATTTGTTTTGGATATATATCCAGGAGTAGAATTGTTAAGTCATATGGTAGTTTTATATTTAACCTTTTGAAAAGCCACCAAACTGTTTTTGATAGTGACTGTATGATTTTATATTCCCACCAGCAATTTATGAGATTCCAATTTGTCGATATTCTTATCAACGCTTGTTATTTTACATTTGTTTAATTAGAGCTATCTTAGTAGGTGTGATGTAATATCTTATGGCTTTGAATTGTATTTCCCTAATGACTAATGATGTTGAGCACCTTTTCATGAGGTTATTGGCCATTCGGCTATCTTCTTTAAAGGAAGGTCTATTCAAGTCTTTTATGCCTTTTTTAATTGAGCTGTTTGTTTCTTTGTTGAGTTTTCAGAGAGTTGTTCATATATTCTGAACATCAATCCCTTATCAAATATAGTAGGTCCAGGTTACATCGGAGATCCGTTCCTACAGCGCGACGTAACATGATTTTCACCGTAAGTTGGCACCCACCTACATAAGCACCTACGTCACTCACATGGGGCACATACACAGCAGTAACAAAGTGAAACAGTAAAAATAATTTAAAAGAAAGATAACAATTCCTGACCTTTACTTGTGGTAAATAAATAATAAAAACATAAAGCACATATGTACATACATCGAAATGACGGAACTTTTATTTTTTATAAATAAATGGAAAATGGCGACGTAACCATGAAACGATGTACGTTGAGTCTGATGTAACCCGAGGACTGCCTATATAATATGCAAATATTTTCTCCCATTCAGTAAGTTATCTTTCACTTTCTTGATAGTATACTTTGATGTACAAAAAATTCTTAAATTTTTTGTCCAATTGTTTTGTTGTTGTCTGTGCTTTTGGTGTCATATTCTTTTTTTTTTTTGATGCTCAACCACTGAGCCACACTGGCCAGACTTGGTGTTGTATTCTTAAAGCCATTGTCAAATCCACATAATGATTTTTCTCCAATATTTTCCTGTTAAAATTTTATAGTTTTAGTTCTTAAGTTTGAAAGGACAGAACAGGACTGATAGCTGTGTAAATTCTTTGTTCTCTTGGGACTCAGGGCTCTCTGTCTGCATCGGTAAGGGAGGCAGAGGAACCAAGCCCGGGCTTGAATAAAGACTCTATGCTTTTGCATTGGACTCAGCGCTCCCTGGTGGATCTTTGGGGGATCTTGAAATCTGGGCATAACAAGTTCAGGTCTTTGAAACAGTTTGATATAAATTTTGTATATAGTGTAAGTTAGGGTCCCGTTGTCTTCTTTTACATGTGGATATCTAGTTTTGTCAAAATCATTTCCTGAAAAATTGTCTTTTCCCTATTGAATGATCTTGGCACCCTTGTAAAAAACCAATTAGCATCTTTGTGAGGGTTTATTTCTGGGCTTTTTATTTAATTTTATTGGTCGATATGTCTGTCCTTATGCTAGTATCAAACTGTCTTGATTACTGTGACTATAGGTAAGTTTCAAAGTTGGGAAATGTTAGTCTTCCAACTTTATTCTTCCCCCACCCCCCAATATTGTTTTGCCTATTTTCCGTTCAATTCCTTGTAAATTTGATGATTGACTTTTAAATTTCTGCTAAAAGATGCTTGGATTTTGATGGGGATTGTTTTGAATCTGTAGATCTCTTTGTGTAGTATTGACATCGTAACAATGTCAAGTCTTATATATGAACATGAGATATATTTTTATTTACTTAAGATATTTTTAGTTTCTTTAAACAATGTCCTTTAAGTTTCAGTATAAAGCCTTTCAATTCCTTGTTTAGATTTCTAAGTATTTAATTCTTTAAGTACTATTGTAAATGGAACTGCTTTTCTTTTCTAATTTCCTTTTTAGACTATTCATTGCTAACACTAACAAATGCAACTTAGTATCCTAAAACTTTACTGAATTTGCTTACTACTCATCTCTTTCTTATGAATTCTTTGGAGGTTTGTATATATAGGATCATGTCATCTACATATGGGTATTTCTACCACTTGCTTTCCTATCTGGAAGGCTTTTCTTTTTCTTTTTTTCTTTTTTGTCATGGTTCTAATTAGAACACACAGTACAATTTTGAATAGCAGTGGGAAAAGTGCTTATCCTTGCATTATTTGTTTTTGTCATTGTTAGTCCTCACCCAAGGATATTTTTTCCTATTGATATTTTTAGAGAGAGTGGAAGAGTGGGAGAAGAAGAGGGAGAAACATTGATGTAAGAGAAACACGTGGATTGGTTTTGGTTGCCTCCCCCCCACAAAACCTGACCTGGACTGGGTAAAGAACCTGCAACCCAAGTGCATGCCCTTGACTGGGAATCGAACCCGAGACCCTTCTGTGCTTGAGCCAACACTCTACTACTAAGCAACACCAGCCAGGGCACACTATTTCTGATCTTAAGGGAATTCTTTTCAGTCTGTCACTCCTAAATATGATGTTACCTGTGGGTTTTTCATTAAATACTCTTTACCATGTTGAGGAATCTTCTCTCTATTGCTACTTTTCAGTAAGTTGTCATCATGAAAGTGTGTTGGATCTTATCAAATGCCTTTTCTGTTTTTCTTCCTTTATTCTGTGTATGTGATATATTACATTGATTGACTTGCTTACGTTGAACCACCCTTGCATTTTTGGGTTAATTTTCACTTGGCCATGGTGAATAATTCTTTTAATATGCTGTTGGGTTTAATGTGCTTATTCTGTTGAAGAGTTTTGTCTGTGTATTCACAAATATTCTGTTTGAAATTTTCTTGTGGTGTCTTTATCTGACTTTGGTATCAGAGTAATGCTGGCTTCATGGATTAATGGGTATGTCCTATTAATGTTGATTAAATATATAATTGGATTATTTGATGTAGTTTTTCTCAGAAAGAGAAATAGATTCATTAATAAAAGATACAGTGATTATATATGCATTACTAGAATCAGGCTATTGGAGTTAGAAGTTTTAGTGATATATTAAAATTGCTTTAGAATGAGGAGAACATAATTTTGGTCTATGATCTTCAAAATAGATACTGTTTAGTTTATCTATCATTCTTATATTTGGTTTGTTCTTCTTATTTTCTACTAAGCCTGGCTCTCAGACAATTGGATTTATTGTATAAATTAATATTAATAATATTTTGCATATTTTATAACCTTATGTTGTGATGTCATGGAAAAGTATGATATTCAAATCCACAACACTTCAGGTAAATTTTTTTCTGTACCTTGCCTGTTATGTGACCTTGCTAAGTCACTTATCCTTTTATTACATCTTAGAAACGTAAAATATTATTCATATTAAAAATGAAAAAATAGCAGAAACCGGTTTGGCTCAGTGTATAGAGCGTCGGCCTGCGGACTGAAAGGTCCCAGGTTCGATTCCGGTCAAGGGCATGTACCTGGGTTGCGGGCACATCCCCAGTAGGACATGTGCAGGAGGCCGCTGATCAATGTTTCTCTCTCATCGATGTTTCTAACTCTCTATCTCTCTCCCTTCCTCTCTGTAAAAAAATCAATAAAATATATTTTAAAAAAATAAAAATGAAAAAATAGATGTTTTAGCCTTCAAAGACTAAGTTCTTACTTCTGAAGATTAAAGATATATGTATTGAATGTAAGACAGGAAACCATAAAAATCCTACAAGACTCCATAGGCAGCAAAATAGCAGACATATGTCGTAGCAGTGTCTTTACAGACACAGCTCCTAGAGCAATGGAAACTAAGGAGAAAATAAATGGAACCACATCAAAATAAAAAGCTTCTGCACAGCAAAAGAAACCATCAACAAAACAACAAGAAAGCCCACTGTATGGGAGAACATATTTGCCAATGATATTTCAGATAAGGGTTTAATCTCCAAAATTTACAGAGAACTCAAACAACTTAACAAAAGGAAGATAAACAATCCAATAAAAAAAATGGTTGATCAAAGGATCTAAATAGACACTTAGGATCTAAATACCCCAGCGAGAGCAGGGAGTAATATTTTTAATAATTACATTTCAAATATATGGTTTCCAGATCTTGGAGAAAGGCATCCCTTGTATTGAAATATTTGTAAGAGGCTGGGTTAAAAGTTACATTTCATAAGGGTAGAGAAAGAATTTACAATTCCAAGTTTCTAAAATAAATGCTATGAGTAAAAGGACATCAGGGTCTACAGTGAGGAAGAAGCTGTCTAAACTCCAGTGAAGCTGAGAGGAATGTTAACACCATCTTGGTCATTAACGCCAACTCTTTCTTTGTTATAGGTCTACTCAGGTGTTGTATTCCTTCTTGAGTCATTTTTGGTAGTTTCTGTCTTTCGAGGAATTTGTCCATTTTATCCAGGTTATCTTAATTGTGGTATGTAATTATTCATTTTATTTCTTTAGAATTCTTTTTATATTTTTTCAATTTATTTCAGGAGATAAGAAAAATCTAGTCCCTGTTTTTCTTAAAGCACAAGTTGACAGATTTTTAATGACTAATTAAATGCTTAATTTCATTCATGTTTCTCTTTCAGTTTGATTCAGTTTAGTAAATTATTATTCTAGAAAACTGTCTATTTTATTTATAGTTTCACATTTATCAGCATAACATCATTAATAGTATTTAAAATTATTGTTTCACCTGTAGTTATGACTCATAATTTTTAATTCTTTTTTTATTCTTGATAAATCTTGTCACAAGTTTTTCATTTCCTTAGGCTTTTCAAAAGAACTATATGTTAGAATCTTTTATTCCTTTAAATTTTATATTCTATTTTATAATGCTAAGTATCATATTTATTTTATTCTATATGTGTTGTTACAGTCTAGTGTTATTTTTTAACCTCATAAGTATAATCCTTTAACTCAATAACTTTTATTCTGCATATTCTCCCATTGGTATAAGTTATTTCTTTGGATTACTTTAAATCCCAGCCCCACTCTTTTCTCTCTTTTCTCTGTACATAGGATTTCCTAACCAATGGATAGAAGGTTGGCTTGCAAAGGTCAGCTATTACCAACTTTTCAGACATTTTATAGTTCTGTGAATTTCTTAAGGCAGCTTTTCCCACCTTAACTCTGGCCTCGCAGTGTTGCTTATTTCAGTCTCTCGAGTGAGAAGTAGCGGTGACTCTTAACTTGACCTTTGTCATGACTAGATACTGAGTGGAACACTGAATGTTATCTTGACTCCTTTTCAAAATATATATTTAAAGGTAACTAAGGTTTATTTTCATCAAGTAACAAAAGGTCATGGACTGGATTTACTGTCTCTTCTGTTTCCCCATCGTATTTTACAGAACTCAGTTATATCTCTCTATTTGAGTGGTCATCTTGGGAAAAATAAAAGGCTAGACCTTGGTTTCTTCACTCCAGCAAACTCAAATAATTCTTCTGAAAAGGCTTTTAAAGTTTCACTCCTGATTAGACAGCAGGTGCTTAGAAATAACTCTCACAGAGTAAGGTCTGTGAGACCTTCCCTTAGTTAAGTACAACCTATTGGGTTTTCATCCAGACTTCCTCACTGATAGAGGAGGTATTGATTTGTTTAGTGCCGTGTGCATATAGTTACCCCAAGACACTGCCTAGACAAGATTGCTGAGGCCAATTCCGGGTCTTAATTCCTTCAGAGATATATTCTACCCCAAATCTCCTGACCCCTCTGGGGAATATTTTTAATGGCCCGCAAGCAAAGCAGCTGGAACGTACATCTGCATCTTTGTTGCTGAAACTAAGTGAGAGACAAAACCGTGAAACTATAGTCAGCTGGTATGGTCACCCACCTTTGCCACTTAACACATGGAATCTGGCTCTAGTGTGAAGGTTTGTGAATAGATCATAGTCAGCCACAGGCAAGTTCCTTGTTAGTGATAACTTTTTAGCATAATTTATGGCAAGGATTACAGGCTTTCACTTTTAGCTAGAGATGGGGTCACAAAAGCTTTGGCCTTTTTCCCTTATTCTTTGTTTTGGTATAACTCAACCCCTAAACCCCCAAACCAGAACCTCGGTGGATAAGGAATTGCAGAGCATGGTCAGCAGAGGCGGAGGCAAAGCTCACTCTACACCATGCATCAGTCCTGACAATGTGTTCATAATGTCTGTCCCTTCAGAGCTCTGGGGAAACATGGAAGGCTGAAGGTGAACTGGGTGGGAATCCAATGAACGGGTTTCTCCTGATTTCCTTGGCTTTCCCTAACTGTACGTTTATGAGATAGAGTTAGCTCACTGAGCAGTTTGGTGATCTTAGAACAGTTCATCACAAAACGACAGTCACCTCTAAGCCCCCAGTGCTTTTGCTTCTTTATAAAAGCATTGCCAGCTGGTGTTAGCTGGTGCTCACTCTGTGCTTGAACACTCTGTGCCCAACAGATTTGAGGAAAGTTTGGAAGAAATGGAAACTGGTAATTACAAATCTGTCTTCCCCAAACTGCTCAGAAGTTTAAGAAGTGGTTATTCATGTTTCTCCCAAGTCCTGCAGAAAATAATCATTTTATCTAATTAAAGCAACAATGCTGGCTAATTGGTAGCCCTAAATGCATTTTGTTTATCAACAAAAAGTGGCAGTTGTCCTGGAAATACCTTGGACTTTACTTTCAAATTGATAGAATCCCACAGAGCATAGGACTGAAGTTCTTTCTTTGTTCTCATAAACCATGGGTATTTTTATAAATATTATGGAGTAAAAGGGGAGAGAAAGAAAGGCCTTTGAATATAATGGAAAGGGAGAAAGGCTGTGTATGTGTGTCTCTGCGATTGAATTCCAGGAAAAGAACAAGAGTAGGAAAGTCCGGTGATGAGATGATTCTCACTCCCTAGAAGTGGCCCACAGAGGATTCAAGGACCTCAGAAGGGTGAATAGTAGTTCAGAATCTGATGGACCATAGGCAAAGGGACTCACTGCTTCAAAAAAGATTCCTTTGCTCTACCTGTGACAAGCAAAACTGCCAGCCCTGAATGGGCCAATCCTACTAGGACAGAGGGGTTCCAGTGACAATCGCAGGAGTCATGGTAGAGGCTCTGGGAAGTCCTGATGCTACTATGTAAGTCCCTGGGAACTTCACATATCTCTTGGGGATAAAAAGGGGCAGGAAAAGAATGGAGATATTAGACAAAATTTAGTTGTTTTAAAGAAAAAAAATGCTTTGTTTCTTCCTTATTTGAGATTTTCATCAAGATTTATATCTGCTAAAAATGATGAATATATACTAGAGAAAAATCAGAAACAATTGACAATAGTGTATTTATAAATTAAGCCTACTTGATTATTGGCAGGCAATAAGTGAATTGTCAGTTTCTAAAATTTCTGATGTTTTAACTAGCTCTGAACATCAGTGATGACATAAATACGTCCTTGTTTTGTCAATTACATTTAAATTTTATTAAAATGTCTCCATCTTAACCACCATTTGAGGGATCAACTTGGTAATACTTATTAAAGTTGAAAGTATCATTCAAGATGAAAATGCAAATGAACTGAAAGTAGCCAACAATTCTGCTTCTAGCATATACTCTAAAGAAATACTTGAATAGATGTAGAGGAGACAGATACAAATATGTTCATTGCAGCACTGTTTCACCACCAAAAAGCTCTAGGAAATTTTAATATCCATTAATAGGAGAATAAATTTTAAAACTATGACAATTTATAAAATGGCATGTATAGCAGTTAAAATGAATAAACTAGATTCATATGTACTAATATAGACAGACCTCAAAAGTGTAATATTGAATGGAAAAAGCAAATTACTACATAGTGATGCCACTAATTTAAGACTTTTAAATACACAAAACTAACATTATTTATGGATTCTGTGTAAAAATTATCAAAAATGAAATAACTCTGATTGATATGACATAAGACAAGTTTATGAGAGGTTGCCTCTAGTGAGAGAAGGAAATGCAACTACAGACTTAATACTGAAGGGACCACAACCGAATCAGAAATGTTTTGTTATATTAAAAAAACATTTTTGCCATAGCTGGTTTGGCTCAGTGGATTGAGCGCCAGCCTTTGCACTGAAGGGTCCCAGGTTCAAGTCCGGTCAGAGACACATGCCCAAATTGTGGGCTCGATCCCCAGTAGGGGGTATGCAGGTGGCAGCCAGTCAATGGTTTCCTCTCATCATTGATGTTACTATTTCTCTCTCTCTCCCTTCCTCTCTGAAATCAATAAAAATACATTTAAAAAAAACATTTGTGGCAAATAAAAACATTTCTTATTAATTTATTATTTCTGGATGGTACATTAATGTTTATTATATTTTCTGCCTTTATTTTAGAATTTAGTATAATTTTTATTTCGACGCTCTATCCACTGAGCCAAACCGGTCAGGGATGGTATAATTTTTAAAGGTTTTTCCCCTCCCCACTCATACCTACAGCAAATCTATCAAAGATTTCTAATCATTTTAATTCCTTCATTAGATGATTATTGAGCATCTCCTATGCATTAGGATTGAAGAGGTTTAAACACTCCTTTGCCAATAATACATGTAGACAACTAACAGGAGCTGGAATTACCTAACTGCCATAGCAGAAGGGCAGGCTACATGCCGTGTGTGTGTTCATCAACATGTGTGTGTGCGTGAGTGTGTGTGTGTGTGTGTGTGTGTGTAGGGTTGATAGAGCCACAGAGAGGAGAGTGAAATGTCACTGAGCATTCACAAAGGCTTCTCAGGGGAGAGACCATTTGTGCTGGAGTTTATTAAAATCCCATTCATTCTTCAGGTAAGGCATTCCAGGCTGAGGGAATAGAGATGTGAAAACTGCATAATGCATTAGAAAATGATAAGACACCTGGCATCTCTAGAGAGAAGAATTCTCACAGAGATGACTGAGCATTGAGGGTGTAAGCATGGCTGGAATCAGATCTTGGGAGAGTCATCAGTGCTAAAGAGTTGACAGATTATGAAAGTCATGGAAACCACAACATGTCCTAAGGAGGTGAATGATATGATCTAGCCTGCATTTGGAGTAGATGACTCTGAAGAAGTTTATAGAGTTAAAATAAAATACAACCTGAAAGCTGACAAGCTGAGAATGCATCCTGAAATACAAGCTGAAAATACAACTTGAAAGCAGACAAATAGAAGGACAGGTAACATTCTACGTTAGCGATGAAGAGACTGAGCAAGGGGATCATTTGTAAAGTGAAGCTGAAGGGCGAATGACCAAGGGGAGAACAAGGGTGCCTGGTCCGAGGCTGGGAATTGTGGGAGAGAAGCCAGAAAAACAACTGTGTGTACAGAAGCCACTAGAGAGGTGAGAAGGAGTTAGGAAACAAACTTGAAATCAGTGGAAGAGAGGGTTTCTACAAGGAGATGTTAGTGTCAAACATTACATCACTTGACAGATGAGGTCTCAACTGATGGATCTCCAAGAAAATGGCTTCCGTCTAGTGATGAAGGAGGAAGCCAGGCTACAAGGTGACGGTAGGATGAGACAGACTGCTCGTTATGTAAGTGTAATGGTAAAGAACAGGAAAAATTGGAGTAGTCGCGTTAAAAGAAAGAAGATTGATTCCTAATTGTATTTGAAGTCCATTTTCCAGATCTAGTGCATAATATATGCATTTCTGATATATAACATAGGGCCTCAGACTTACAATATGGGTTATTTGTGAGCTTTGAATACAGGGAAGCATGGCAGAGTTCTGATTTTCAAGCAGAGGCAAGAGACCTATGAAATATCTCGTTGAATCATGCTATTCACTCCCTTTATCATTTACAGCCAATACTGGATTGAAAAGAGCTTTCATAAACAGATCTGTAAGAGTAAGTTTAGGAGTTGGTAGGACAAAACACAACATTTTTAGATAAGGACATTATTTTTTGAATGAGGTTTCCACAGCTAGAAGAAAGAGTTATGTTTTGATTAACTCTCGTAGGAAGAAAAAAAAAGGGGGGGTATTAATGAGAATTGTTTGAATCTACAAGGTTTTATAATGTGTAATACAAATAAAGAGAAGGCGGGCAGTCCAGAGAAAGCACTGATTACATTGCATGTTGTGGAGGGGTGCTTGGGCGGGCTTGAGAGGGCCAGAAATAGAACTGTTTCTCAGGCTTTCTAGGCAGACCAGGTGCTACCCAGCACAGGACTAGGTTTTCTCTGTGCACAGCGGGCAGTGGGTGGGACAGTTGTACCCACCCAAGCTGTGAATTGGAAACCAATTTTTTTTTGAAATTGCCTTAGTTAGGAAGTATTCTCTTCCTCCATTCAAATACCGTTAGCTGTGGGCACTGTTTAATTTGGGGGAAACTCCTGAGGACAGTGGGGGTACTCTGCCATTCCTCTCTACCTGATCCACCCCACATTGATAGTAATTTACACTCTGTTAAACACATTCATCTAACCATGGCAGGAGGAATTCTAATCTCTGCTTTACAGAGGAAGGAGGACGCAAAGGCTCAGAAGGTTGAGTGAGTTATCCTAGCTGCTGAGAGGTGATGAAAGAGCCCAGCCCACAGGGAAGGTTTTGCCCCTTTATTCTTTCTATTTGGGAGAGGGTAGTGGGACTTATTGTTTCATACACCTCTTCACTCTCCTCAGGAAAGAACATGATATTCTAGCCAAAGCATGGCCCTTACATGAATGGTAAGTCACTGTGACCCTTGGGTAGAAACAAGGGGTCCACTTTTCTCTTTGAAGCCTAGGTTCCCAGAAGATGGCTCTCTTGTGTCTTTGTTTCTTGTTATACAAACATCTCGGTGAGTGGGGCAGGCTCGCCTCGCTGTTCCCCGCTCCACTGCAAAGGCTCTGAGTAAGGTGGCTAACGATGTGAGTCCTGGATCTTATAACACCTGGGTTCAGACCCCAAATCTTCACTCACTTTTCGGAAGTTCCCCTCCTCATGCCTTCTAAATGGTTGCATAGAAAAATGCGGACATGAACTATCATTAGAGCTTGTCTTTATATTACTTTTCATGTTAAAAATTCAGCTCTTCTAAAAATCAGTGTGTGGATTAACACTGGTTCCCATAGCTGTTGGCATCCCAGGCAGGAAAACCAGGCCCCGAGGCATTCTGAAGGGGAAAATGGGAGCTTCTCAATGTGGAGGTGTTGACAGTCCTGCCCTCACTCATTTGATTTTACTGTTTTGTGACAAAAAGTATAGTTTAGTTACCACTTATTGCCAGTAAGGTGATTACTTTCATGAAAGCAAGACTTGGAAATATGTAATTTTTAACTGCTTTGTACTGAGAGGTAGAATGACTGAACTGTTTCATGAGGAGGATTGCTATTAATTTTGTGAAAGAATAAAGCAGTTGTTAAAATGTAAACGTTATACATTTTTAATTTTATTTTATAAAATGATTAATATTTTGAATGTTAAATGCTTTTGTGAGAGAAATGGCTTTTAACAATATGTTATCTAGAAGATATATTTTTAAAACCCCCACCAAATTTTTCCTTTTGAAGGTGAAGGTGGCATTTAACAGTAAGGGAGAAAATAAATGCTGTTTAAAAAATATACATCTCACTACAAAAAGAACACTTCAAAAATGGGTGGTTGGCAATGTTTCTGCTGTGTAATTTTATTGCTGAAAATAATGCATCACCTACAAAAGCATACCTACAAAAACCCCTCATCCTTAATAAACTGGGAAACTGAATTTTCTAACCTGTTTTTAAAATCTTCCAAAAGAAGTTATTCAATTAATTTTGAATTCATTTGTTTTAAAAATCAGAAGAATTATTGCCTTTCAATTTGTTTATAAGAACAACCGATTATATCACAGGTGATGGAAATTTGCTATCTGAATTTCGGCAAAACTTTTGTATAATTGGTAAATGGACTGAAAATAAGTTTCATGATTTAGTAAACATAGTCTATAATATACTTGAATTTGAAAGTATATGTATTTTAAAACTATCTTTTAACTATGATAGCAAATAAAACTGGACTTAAAAATAGACCTTCAAATGGCTAAATTACAAAGTTTAAGCCAAGGTTTAAAAAATAATAAGATATTATCTATCTATTTATTTTAGACGATATTATAGAAGGAGCAAGAAAGCTTTGTCCCATTAATTTAAAAAGATTTTAAATGATGTTTTATTTAATCTTTATCTCCTCCTTTTAAATATGTTCTCTAATGTAGTGAGATATTTAATGAAGAAGTAGATCACCATATATTAAGGGTACATGCTCAAAACCTTTTTACTGTGGGGCATACCTAACCAGAAATTTTGCTCTGTTTTTCTAAAAAAGAATACAGACAGGCTCTGGTTGTTGGAAATGTATTCCTGAAAATTGGAACTGAAATTAGATCATTTCTTTACTGAACTATTATAATACTGTAGTTCTGCTGAGACTTGCTTGCAGAAGCTCACATTAGAAATTGTTCTCTTCAAATCCCTGATGCCAGGATGTAGCTTCAACCATGCTTTCTTCCAGCTGCTGGTGGTGCATTTGTTGCTGGGTCTTTACCAGTTGCTATAATTTCACGATTCCCTTACTAATGGTACACTTCCTCCAATCCTTAAGTGCCAGGCTGATCCTCACTACCTTTTTCTTTGGCCATTCTCCTGAAGATTCCGCAAGCTGCTCTAAAAGTTGCATCACCAGTTATAGTCTAATAACCCTCCCTTGTGTCTGTGTTTTAACAGCCTTATTCAGTCAAAATTATTTACCAGGAAACTGGGTAAGAGATAGGAACAAGGATAGCTCCAGAGAACCAAGGTAGGTTGTAGAACTCACTCGATTTAGAATAGGCTGTAGAGAACTCACTGGCTGAGTCTATAGCTCAAGAGAGCACAGAACAATTCTGTCACTCTAATTCTCAATTTAAACAAAACAACTTTTAATTAGCATTTATTCAAAACTATAAAAAAAGTCAGTTGAACTGATTCAGCTGGCTACTACCTTGTACTGTTCTTGCAAAATCCCTTTTAGGAAGTTCTACTTCCCGTCCACACAGGACAGGGGACAAACCTACTTGCAATCAGCAGGGAAACTCTGGATGCAGACACCTTAAGGAAACTGTAGGTTTCTCTAGAGTGGCCAGCATCTCACAGGTCACAGGATTTTTTGTTTGTTTGTTTGTTTAATGCATCACCTGCATTCATTGCTCAAGGCTAGATGTTGAGTAGAACTTCAAGAGACACTTATTAAACTGCGGGTAACAATTACTGGTATATGGAGCAATAAGGCCTACAATGCAAAATTGCATATGTTGACTGCCAAATGATTTCACGCTATTTTTGGTTTTAAATATGAATGTATCTGACACTTTTGTAAAATACACATATTTAAGAGCACATATTAAATTATTCTATGAAAACCTAAGTCATAGGGAGCTGGAAAAAAAACTGGCCTCCGTGCTTTTGAGGCTATAACCTTGCTCTTTGCCTCTCAGTGCTGAGGACAGATTTCTGAAGTTGTACTATCAACTATCCAGATGCTGCCCCAACTTTACTGATTTCCCTGGAAAGAAAGGCACTTAAGTCTGTCTCTCCCCTTCGCTCCCCACTTCCCCCACTCTCCTTTCCATTACAGTTAACCTACTTGGAGGGCTATTTTCCATCTAGCTCTTGCTGAAAAGAATAAACAAGTACAAAATCATTGACTGAGGAAGTTAACAATGGTTTTTAGTTTTTATTTTATCTTTTTTTCCCATTGATTTTTTAGAGAAAGTGGAAGGGAGGGTGGAGTAGAAGAGAGAGAGAGACAGAGAGAGACAGAGACAGAGAGATCAGCGTGAGACACATCAATTCGTTGATCAGTTGCCTCCTGCACCCACCCCAACTGGGGCCTGGATGGAGCCTGCAACCGAGGTACTTGGGCTTGGTCCCGAATTGAACCTGTGACCCTTTGGTTTGCAGGCTGATCTGTAACCACAAACCAGCCCGGACATTTTTTTAACAGTGGTTTTTAAATATAGAGTCCAAAATATTAAAATTGGAGCTTTCCTGAGAATTTAGTTTGGGGAAGTCATGAGAAATGAAGCTCTGGACTAATAGATTTCCCTTGGCTCTCCCAGTAACCTTTTGGTTTTAAGCACTAGGTTGAGGGGATTGGTTCATGGAAATCCAAACAGCTAAACTGACGAACTCTTGCGGAGGCTCCCAAGACCCTAGTGCGTTCCCTTTTCCTAATGTAAACCCACTTTTACAAATCCCAGTTAAAAGAAAAGGTAAGGGTGCCAGCTGACGTGGCTCAGTGGTTGTGCATTGACTTATGAACCAAGAGGTCATGGTTTGATTCCAGGTCAAAGGACATGCCCAGGTTATGAGCAGGATCCCCAGTGTGGGGCATGCAGGAGGTAGCCCATCAATGATCCCCTCTCATCACTGATGCTTCGATCTCTCTCTCTCCCTTCACCTCTGAAATCAATAAAAGCATCTTTAAAAAAAAGGTATGGGGACTATCCTCCTTCTAGCTATCTTTTGCAAGAGAACACCAGATTGTGAGAATGATAAAGATGGCACATGGCACCTTCATTACATTTCCTTTATAGCAAAACACTCCTATTTCTTAAAGAATATTATTTGCTGTTAAAAAAAATTTGTCTAGATCACTTTCCCAATTATTTTCAGTTTCCACAGCTAATTCTGGATTTCATTTAAAGAGAGGTGAGAATTGACATGTTTTTAGTTAGTAGTCTCAACATGTCAGTTTCAGGGAGGTTCAGAACACCCAGGTATTTATTACACTTCCTGGGAGAGGAAATGGTGCCGATAACAGGTTTCAGGTGCTTACAGGAGGCAGGCCGCTTCGGGCATGCACACACAGGCCCAGGACTGAGTCAGCGAGGCCAGAATGCACTGGAAAGATTTGATAACATTTTTATTAAAAGCAACAGAAAGAAAACATGCAATATATGATGCACTGAATGAGCTTTTTCTTCCTCTTCATAAAAGGATATAAAATGAGAATATGTTAGTGGTTCAGACTATAGATAACAGAAATAAATTATGGAGCTACATTAGTTAGGTTCATTTTAACTCTCACCTGGAAATATATTTTCCATTATTTTCTTGGCTTCTCTCTGGTTTCTCTTTCTCTGTCTGTGAAGCACATGGTTTCTTTACAAAAAAGCAGATTTGATAGACCATGAAGAGGGAATTCATAATAACAATAATTTTTTTAAAAAATTGTATCCAATTTGAGAGAATCTAGAGACAAAATTTTGAGGAAATTAAAATCTTTGGCAATGGGGAGAATAATTTTTTTGGCTTAAAATAAACCTTAGTATTTATGGCTCACTCACATTGTGGTAAAAGATAAATATTAATTAATCTTCATTTCTTGTGTGTGTATGTGTGTGTAGGGAGTGGTGCATTATAAGGCATGACTCTGCTGACATCCTTGTGTCTGTAGCTGAGTTCTCCATAGAGAACTCTAAGAAGGGATATACCATAGGAGTGTGCTCATTTAAATGTGTTTATCTAATTAGTCATAGGAACTTCCAAATAGATATTTAATTCTTGAGTGTTGAATATTACATTTGTTTATTTGCTTCACTCAAAATGCATACAATACCTAGTAGCAACACGATGAAGATTTTTTAAAGCGACAATTACATGTCTCCAGTGAAATGAGGCTCAGAAGACCGTCTTCACATAAATCTCAACAAACAGCTACCCTTATATCGATTGCTCTCTTTCTTGCACTTGCGGAATCACAGCTGGATCTCCTTATGAAAAGAGAGCATATAATAATTGCACTAAATATGCATTAAATTACTTTGCAAAATGATGGTGGCATCCATTATAAATCCTGTGTTTGAGGGCTTTAATCAGCTATTTAAATTTTCATCAGGATGCAAGTCAACATGCAAGTTCTTAGCCAAAGGCATTCTATTTATCACATAAATATGTCTTGGTTAAGAAAAGCACAGGCCCCTACACTTTCCCAGGGTATCAGAGGCACACAAGCATGTCTCAGGAGCAATAAATAACAACATGAAATTTTTAAAATATCAAACTTTAATTTTGAAACATTGTTTAGCTGGCAACTATGTTTCCTATGAATAATATGCTGCTTCACAGTGACTTAATATTCGTAGTCCTCAAGAAATCAAGTTTAGAGGAGGGGAATTACAGAACATAGAGAATGCTAGCAATTGTATTTTTCAAGAACAAAGCTATTACAAGCAAAGCAAACAATTTGTTGATTATAACACAAGGCTTTACTTGAGTTTCTTCTGTGCTAAATCTTTTGTACAGCAAAGCACTTATACCAAAATGAAAAGGAATGGGCTATTTGAGGTTATAGTATTTTATTTTCTCATTTCTTTTCACATTTACCTGATCTCAATTACATACAGGGTATGGGTTGTATTGATTAACTTCCAAAAACAAAGATGGTACGTTTTTTATCTGCTGGGATGCAGGGAAAGGATCATGGGAAAGTAACTTCTTGTCTCCATCACAGCAAGCCCTCCGTTTATCCAGCCCTGAGTATCTTGCAAGTGCTGGGAGGAGGAGTAGGAGAGAGGGAGGACAGGAAGGAACTGAGGTCACCTTGAACTTGGCTAGGACTGGCTGGTTCCTAGATAAGTGGATAAGATTTCTAAAACTTTTCCCTGGAATAATTTATTATTCTAAAGTGAGAGGCAGGAATGGTGATTATTTATAGAAAATGTAAATGACACTGCCCAGTGGAAAAAGAGAAAAAATCAACAATATATCTGAATATTGTGGTTTTGCTCTTTGAATGAGGATTTGTAGTATAGGAGATGTTTAGATTCTAATTTTTACACTTCTAATACCTAGCAATTACTCTGAGAGGTATAAAAGGTAGAGGCAGAAAATTATTTAGGTGAATCTCTCTTTTCCTTCATAAGAGATGGTTTATACTATAAATATGTATTGCCATGAAAGTTTTGTGATATTTTGTCTAGTTTATTGTATTCACCAAAATTTAAATTCAGTGATGAAAGGAATTTTCTATTTGGTCACTGTACTTACACCTATAACCTAGTATGAATACACAAATATTTATTGAATGAGAGGTTGAATAAATGAATATATGTGTGGTTAGGAGATTAATGGAAGGAAATGGGAGGGAATGGCTATAAAAAGCTAGCAAGCATATTACCTTTCCGGAGCTTCCTTGAATAAAGTTCTGAATTCAGTTTTTAGGTCTATTGTTGATGAGTGAGAGGTTTGAGTGACAGTTACAGTGCTTGTTCAGTTTATAGATGGTGATGTGATGCCCTTTTTCTCTCTTCTTTGAAGAAGTCACTACTAAACAGGAATGGATATCTATATAATTAAAAGGAGTTAAAAAAATCCCCAACCATTGACAGCCAATACATTTTCCAACTACTTATGCATGAAGACTTTCCCTTGTTTTCTAAATAAAAATCTTTAGCAGTGACTGGCTAGGAAATTGCTTCTAACACTGAGTATCTTGGCTCCAAAAGTCTGAAATGCTGGTCAACTTGCCATTGATAACCAGGCATATGACCCTGAGCAAATACCTTTGGGCCTCATTTTCTCCGTCTAAGGCCTACAAGTAAAGATGATCTGGGGAAGCACCTAGGTCCCTCCTAGCACAATAGCCTATGAATTTACATTCTAAGATCTCCCTTGACTGCTGCCTGCAGCCTAGAGTACATGACTGTGTTACACTTACATGCATGTTAAAAGTACGTCTCCTGCTTCCCTTTGCTCTTAGTGACTTCCCATTGCAGACCTCTGCTCCTCCTCTCCTGGGGAACTGAGTTGGGTAGAGCTTTCGCATCCATGAACACTAGCCAAGGCACACACATTTCAATCACTGCAGCCAGCTAGTGAAACAACGAAACTATGGGACTGGTGACTCTGTATCTCCATTCAGTGCTAATAAGACTCATAATAAGGCATGCCATGGCAGTATTTGAGAAGTTGCAAATAAGAGATCTCTAACTTCATACCTCAGAGTTACATGGAACATGGTTTCCTCTTTTTCCTACTGTCTGAGTGTGTGTCTGTGTCCTTGTTGAATGAATATGTGCAATATGAGCGGCCACCAGTACAAAGGGAGATATTATTCTGAGATAGAAAGCCATCAATCCTTTCATAAACATAAACATTATTATAAGCAAAATGAGAGCAAACTTCTCAGAACCACAATATGGCAATTAGTTCACAAAGCATCTCACTAGTTTTCTGGGAAAATATTAACTCTGAAATCTAGTCTGTTCTCTAAGGCGATGAGAAGAAGTTTTTTCTATTCACAGTATCTTTAATCCTGCTGTCGCTTCTATCTACTTGAGGATAATGGCTCTGCCACCACAATCTTCCCTGATTTTGAGCCTCATTTCCCTTTTTTTCTTCCTATTAATTTCATCTTAATCATATATTTTAAAGCCTCTTAAAATGTTCTCTTTTCAATGTATTCAATCACTTTTTCTATAAGGATTCAAGAAATGATTATTAAAATTGTGCTAATTTAAATAATTTTAAGTTAATCATAAGGTGCCCTTTCTCTTCCTCTTTCTCCCTTTCTCCCTCTCCACCTCCTTCCTTCCCTTTCCCATAATACTGAGGAGTGTGAGAATCTCCTGGCAAGGCTTTAAAGTTTATCTGGCTAATCAGAACAGCTGTTTATCTGACATTTGGAAACTCACTGGAGCAATATCCGGTTTTCAAGGCAAATAATTTACCCCTTTCCCTCAAAAATTTGGGACATTTCTAGTTTTCAAAGTCGTTGCCAGCGCTCCCTAACCTGTTTTATAAAGTCATCATCATGTGCAAACCTTTACCAGTACCAGGCTTCTGGGAAATAAAGGGCAAAGAGATTTAAAATATTGTCTCAGACTTCAGGGGAGAGGAAGATCGTAAACACAAGTATGCTGTTAACACCATATACTGGCAGTGTATTCTAAATGTCAAATAAGTGAGAGAAATATTAATCACTACAGGAGTTGAGAAGTTGAAGGTGGGGCAGGTGGGAAGCTCCACAAAGGAGGGCAGTGGTCTTCTAGGCTTCAGTCTCACATGTGAGGGCCAGTCGGTTGTGAAAGTGAACCATGTACCGCCAATGGATGGATGCACAGATGGACTTCACAAATGACAAGACCCTCCTGAAACTGCATGGGAACATTTGCTTTTATGTCCTTTTCTTTTCCCCATGGGGGAGTCAGTACTTAAGGACCACTTTCTTTTTTTTCTAATTTTGGCTGAGGCTTCTGATTCCCAGTGTAGGATGACTTCCGCCCCAGGCCTTTGGCTCACATGGTTCTCAGGGTGTTGGCTTTCACCCTGACCTCAGCACTCACCCCTTATCTGAGTTCCTGTTCTGTGCATCTGTGAGTAAATTTATGCTTCATGCCTCAAGTTCCCCTTCATGGAGCTTCCACTGGGCTTCTGTGCATGAGTTCCTATTTGCTGCTCCACCCCCACTCCGGACCTCCCAGAGAATGAATTTTCTGCTCTTGAAACAACTTATGGGAGCTGGTTTTCCAATATCTGTGCCACATTTCTAAGTGCCAGTCACCTGCCTCCCTGTTATTTTTGCTATCACAGTGTACCCTGGCTTGAATGGATGCCTTGCATTTCAAAGAAGGTCTAGCCCCTTTGACTAGTTGTGTTTTGATCCTCCCTGCCCTTTTCCCCTGATTAGCTCATCTCCAGATTCTTTATCTGCCCTTGGACACATGATCTCAGGTTTTGTGTGTGTGTGTGTGTGTGTGTGTGTGTGTGTGTGTGTGTGTGTTTTATGTGTAGGGCACAATGTCACAGGAAGGTCAGGGTGTATTGCCACCCATGAGAAGTTAGCCCCATTTACTGTTGGATGTGTTATACATGGAAGAGCCATTCTTTAGGCACTCTGCTCTCTCCTCACATTCTGATCTCAAGTTTTAAATGTCAAGTGTCCTCAACCCCTGCCATTGTTGTCTGAACTTTTAGGACTTGAAACTTGTCAAATCATAGACAAGAATTATGATAATCATGAATGTTTAAAATAACTTTTAGACGTGCACAAGTCTTGAAAGCAATATAAAAGCTAATATAAATTGAAGTGGGTAGGAAGGGGGTTATTGGAAAATATGGGAAGCATCCTGTTTAAGAGGTAGGGGAAGAAATGTAAGCAAAATTAGAGAGGTAGGCATTCCATAGCACAGTTAGGAAGGAATAAGTAGTTATATAAAACTAGAGGCCCAGTGCACAAAAATTTGTGCACTCGGGGGAAAGGGGGGGGGGTCCCTCAGCCCGGCCTGTGCCCCCTCGCAGTCTGGGACCCCTCTGGGGATAACACCCTGCTGGCTTAGGCCTGCTCCCGGGTGGCAGAGGGCAGGCCCTATCCCTAGGTGCAGGCCCTGGTCGGGCTCAGAGCAGGGCCAATTGGGGAGTTGGGGCACTGCCCCATGTCATGCACAGAGCAGGGCAGTTTGGGAGGTTGCGATGCCACCCTCAGTCACACTCAGGGTAGGGCTGATTGGGGGGTTGGGGCACCGCCCCCTGTCACACTCAAGGCAGGGTCGGTGGGGAGGTTGCGGCGCCACCCCCTGTCACGCAGAGAGCAGGGCCCATCAGGGGGTTGAGGAGTTCCCCCTGTAACTCTCAGAGTAGGGCTGATAGCGGAGTTGGGGCACCGCCCCCTGTCAAACACAGAGCAGGGCGGATCAGGGGGTTGGGGCAGCACCACTGTCACACTCAGGGCAGGGCCGATGGGGAGGTTATGGCTCTACGCCATCACACACAGAGCAGGGCCCGTGGGGGGGGGGGGTTGGGGCACCGCACCCTGTCACACCAGAGCCGCAGGGCAATCAGGGCATTGGGGAGCTCCCCTGTATCAGGCACAGAGCAGGGCTGATCAGGAGGTTGGGGCACCTTCCCCTGTCACACACAGAGCAGGGCGGATAGGGAGGTTGTGGCCCCGCCCCCTGTCACACACAGAGCCCCAGGGCAATCAAGGGGTTTGGGCACTGCCCCCTGTCACACTGATCCCGGTGCCCGGAGACCTCTCAGCTCCACTGATCCCGGTGCTGGGAAGCATATTACCCTTTTCCTGTATAGGATAGAGGCCTGGTGCATGGCTGGGGCTGGTTGGTTTGTCCTGAAGGGTATCCCGGATCAGGGTGGGGGTCCCCACTGGGGTGCCTGGACAGTCTGAATGAAGGGCTGAGGGCTAAAACTCCCAACTGCTCCTTTTTTTCTTTTTTATTCTGGGCCAGCTTTAGCTCTGAGGCTCCAGCTCTGAGGCCTCTGCTGCTGAAAGTAGGTATCTGGCTTGTTTAGGTTCTATAATCGAAACAATGTATAACTCCAGCTCTGAGATCCTGGCTCGCTGAAAGCAGGTTTTGGGGTTTTGTTTAGCTTCTATATTTGTTACAATTTTTCAAACTGCAGGCTCAGAGGCCGGCAAGGCAGGCGGGGGACATTGGTTTCCTTCGTCAACGAAGCAAGCCAGCCTCATGTTAGTTTCAAGCTGCCTGGCTGCCGGCCGCCATCTTGGCTGGCAGTTAATTTGCATATCTCCCTGATTAGCCAATGGGAAGGGTAGCAGTCGTACGCTAATTACCATGTTTCTCTTTTATTAGATAGGATAATAAATGTCCTAATTTATGTAATGGTTTGATAGGAATAAAGAGTTGATTTTTTTAAAAATAATATATGCTAAAATGAAGCTTCTAGAATCTAAATATTTTGCAAAATCCTTGGCAATATTGGTTTTTCAGGGGCAAGAAGTAAAGATTTTAATGATTTTCTATTTGTAGATGATTCAAAATTAGGCATATCTTTTATGCAAGTACAACATCCATTGTGCTTAGCATTGAATTATTCTTCCATGATTTTCACCATCACATTGTAATACATTTGAGTCATCATATGATGATAGAATGCCAAGATCCCAAACTAAATCTTGTTTCTTAAAATCACATTGCTAATGACCTGTAATTGTCACACCAGTAATTTTCTGTGATTCTCTAAAATAGTATCACAAAGAACCCATTTTATTTGGCAGTGTTATATTTCTAAATGTATTTTTGTTTTTTAAAAAACAAATATTTCAATTTTGAGCTACTCTGCCATGTGATGTTCTCATTTTATAGAATTATTATTAACAGCACAAGCCCCAACTTTTAATTTAGGGTGGGTGTAGTTTATAATTTTTAAAGTACTTTTATGACTAGAAGCCATTTTTCAGTGATAATTAAAATTATATTAAGTGAATCTTGTAAAATGTAGCACCATAAACTGTTACAGTGGTGCTAATCTGATAAATCTCAAAAGTAATGAATGTCATTAGCACTTTAAACACATAGAAAACAAACATAAAGAGAGATACAGAAGCAAAGATAATGGTAGCCCTTAAAGTTTGAAATGATTAGCAGTAATGCTGATTTTTAAGCTTCGTGTCTTCTGAGATTTTTGCAAGGGCATTAGAGGTTCCAAATTATGCCTTATTTCATTAGATAAAGAATAATATGAAAATTACTTTGCTAAAATATTTTCTTTTGAAGAAAAATGAAGTTATGAATTGGTAAGTTAAGCATTTACCTGCAAACAAACAAAGAAAGAAAAAATTGGGGTAAAACACTGCAGGTCTTCAATAAATGTCTATGAATTATGTGAGCCTCCAGACTTTCTCTAAGCCTCCCTGGAAATGTCATAGTAGGCCCAGCTTGGATGTTATAGTCCAAAGAACCCATGAATCATGAGGACAACACTGAAGTCCTTTGAGGCCAACATTCTCCTTTGAAGGGGAGAACTAAGGCACTGAGGATACTGTGGCAGCATAGATCAGAACAACATAAGGGTATCCTAAAATAGTCCACTTTTCCCTAGGGTCAGTAACAAGGTCCAGCCCCAAGGAAGATCACATCTCTACCAACCTTACATCCACCAAACTGTGCCTGAGAAAGCCATGGACACACAGGCTAGAAAGCTTACTACACAAAATAATGTTTCTTCTAAAATCAAAATGTGAGATCATTTTTATATCCTCACCCTTTCACATATAACATTGAAAATAAATCAGTCATAATTTTGAAGTTTGCTTAAAGCAAGGGAAAGAACAAATGCTTTCATTTAAGAAAAATTCTGTTAAATTTTATCGTATTAATGTACAGTACCATATGTATAATATAAAAAATACCATAAAAATTTTTGAGTTGCAATTTCTTAATTTAGTCTGTCCTCATACATTACCTTTCCTTGAACATTTGATTCAAAACTGCTTTCTTAACATGGAGAATTCCAGTTTTAGAAGATGTGGATTTTGAAGCAATATTGTGGCAGAAGCTTATGGGTTTTGTGGGGTGCGGGGAGGGGTGAGACTTGGGAGAGAAGAAGAGCCCAAGGAAAGTGCAGGGGAGAAGTCACAGGTGGAAGATAGTCCCTTTGTTTCTCTTCAATATTGTGGTATATTGTCCTGGGTTCTGAATAAGAAAAAATGACAACTCTTTAGAAACATACCAGATTGTCCATAATTTAATTTCATTAAACTATAAAAGATAAATCATCATCCTGGGACACTGTCTTAGTCTGCTTGGCTATTATAACAAAGCCAGAGGCCCGGTTCATGAAATTCATGCATGGGGGCATGGAGGAAAGTCCCTCAGCCCAGTCTGCACCCTCTCGCCATCCGGGATCCCTCAGGAAATGTCCAACTGCCAGTTTAGGCCTGATCCTGTAGGAATCCCTGCAGGATCGGGCCTAAACCGGCAGTAGGACATCCCTCTCACAATCTGGGATCACTGGCTCCTAACTGCTCTCCTGCCTGCCTGATTGCCCCTAACTCCTGTGCCTCCTTGCCTCATTGCCCCTAACCACTCACCTGCCTGCCTGATCGCCCCTAACCACTCGCCTGCCTGCCTGATTGCTCCTAACCACCTCTGCCTCACCTCCGCCGCTGTGGCTTCATCCAGAAGGTCTGGAAGGACGTCCAGAATGATGTCCAGAAGGTCGTTCCTCTGTCCAGTCTGATTAGCATATTACATTTTTATTATTATAGATATCTTAGATGGGATCATTTAAACAACAGGTATTCAGCTCTCATGGTTCTGGAGGTTGGGAAGTCCAAGATCAAAGGTTCTGGGTGCAGGCTTTCTTTCTGGGTTGCAGATGGCCATCTTTAGTTCTTCAGGGAACCCCAAAGCAAGAGCACTGGAGTGACTCCTTGACTCTGCCCCGAACTAGAAGAGGGAAGGCCAACTTCAATTCAGAAAATATGTGTTTCAGGGTTGGGGGCGGGGGGTTGCGCTGGAAGGGAAAGGACTCTGCCGTTATCTGTTCTCCTCCACATTTCCTCTGCAGGAGCCTCAGAGAAAACAGGTAGGAGAGAAGGAGGCTGATGGGAATTATTCATACTTCTCAGGGGCAGGGATGGGGCAGACGGAAGTGTTGTTCATCCTCTATTGCACAGAGATTATATGAAGTAAGCAGATATTTTACACCTGGTTTTTCTGAAACTGTCCCTCAAGGATTTTCTCAGGCAGAAGGGTGGCCCACTGTCACCCCATTCCCTCAGCCCAGCTTTTTGCCCTTCCTCTCTCTGCAAATGAATGACTCTGTATATACCTAAACTTAAATGCCCTGGGGCTAAGATTTGCTAGCTTTAGTTATTTCTGAAACACCCATTTAGGAATCATTTTGTTTTCCTTTTCTTAAACAAAATTGTTTGTGATATTTTAATTTTAAAACACAGCACTAGAAACTTCTCCCTTGGTGGTGGTGAGATTTTCTTCATAGTGCTTCAGCTAATAAAGCATTTTGGGATAATAAAGGGTGAAAATCACAGTATAAATGTAAAAGCTCCCATATTAATGAAGCATAACATATTATTGGAGCCTTCATGGAATTTCCCATTGCCAAATCAAGGCTCATTATTCTGCACCTGAGCACCACCATCCCTAGGGTTCCATGGAATATTTTAATAAGAGAAACGTCCCATTTTTTTTATATAAAACCTTATTTCCCCTTCCTGACAGTCTTTTCCTCCATGGCTTTTAGCATGGCCTCACAGGTTCATGCTTTCAAATATAAATTCGACGAAGATACATCTTTTCAATTGTATGGTTAAAGCAGGGCAGGGATTGCTATCATCTGAGAAAGAATTCAGGAAGTCTTGCCAGAACATATGCACTGGGAGCTGTGGTGTAAAATGTGTCCGACTTTGGGTTTATGATCCCAAACCATGACATCACACGCACAGGCCTCATGGCATTTTGGGATCCAATTTATACATCATGACAGTCCTTGTCCTTTCCAATCTCAGTGGTGGGCTGGTGTGTTGAGCAATATATATTTGAGACCCTGTTAGAGAATGGCAATGATTTCCCATTCTTTTATTGATCCTCCTCTTAGAATTAATTTTTCTAGACTGTGTTATTTCACCAGAGTTTGTGTGTGATCCTCTGTTTTTGTTTTTGTTTTTTTAATCCTCACCAGGGGATATTTCTGTATTGATTTTTTAGAGAGAGAAGAAGGGGGGGGGGGAGAGAGAGAGAAACATCTATATGAAAACAAAGCATTGTTCAGTTGCCTCCCATACATGCCCCAACCATGGATCGAACCGAAACTTAGGTATGTGATCTGATCAGAAATCAAACTCACAACCTTTTAGTGTACAGGACAATGTTCTAACCAACTGGCTAAGGCATATCCTCTGTCTTTTTTTGTAATTTCTCACCCCTTTGTTATTGGTTAAAATATTTCTGGTGAGAAAATAAGGATTGTAGCTCATTTATATTCTACCCCATGTATTTAGCACAGGGACTGACACATTGTGGTGGCGTGGTTGGATTGGGTGAGAGAACTTGATTGCATTGCTAGGATCAATGCATTAGTGCCAAGTTTATTCTATGAATAGTAAGTAGTGACTTCAGTTTATAATATGATTCTTATCAGTTCAGAGAAGAGTGAAAAAATATTTTAAATATATTTCAAATGCTAAAATCATGTTTACTATTAAGTGTAAACTTAAAGATTTTAAAGATAATTTATTAAAATATTTAAGATAATCTTATATTGACTACAGAGGTAAAACCTAAAGATTTTAAGAAATAAAGGCAGTAAAAACCATATTTTGACAAAAACAAAAAAAGCAAGAAGTTCTGGCAAAAATAGAAACTGAAAAAAAAGACAGTAACCAGTGTAATACACACACATACAAACACATTCCTCGTTCCTCCTACAATTTTCAGTTTATAGGTCAAAGGACATATCAAAGCAAATTGAAAAATTTCTAGGAAATAAACAAATAACGATACTACATTTCAATCAAAAGCTATAGAATAAGGCTATGAATGTACCCAGAGGAAATGTTTGAGCATTAAACATTTAACTTATTAAACATAATATATATATATATATAT
>NW_006300376.1:6314584-6336206 GCF_000327345.1 Myotis davidii | reverse complement strand
GTGAACTCCCACAGCCAACCTCCTGTGGCCAGCTATCCTCCTGTAGTCCCTCCCCTAGGCTGGCCGACCCTGATTGCCACTATTGGCCTCAATCACTGGCCAGGCTGAGAGATCCCACCCATGCACGAATTCGTGCACCAGACCTCTAGTCCTATCTAATAAAGAGGGAATATACTAATTGATCCTCACACCATTGCAAAGATGGTGACACCCACAGCCAATAAGGAGGGAATATGCTAATTGACTGCCATGCCCTCAAAGATGGAGGCGCCCACAGCCACAAGTTGGCTGTCAGGGGAGGGTAGTTGTGGGCGATTAGGCCAGCAGGGGAAGGCAGTTAGGGGCAACCGGGCCAATAGGGGAAGGCAGTTGGGGGTGACCAGGCTTGCAGGGGAGCAGTTAAACATTGATCAGGCTGGCAGGGGAGTTGTTAAGGGGTGACCAGGCTGGCAGGTAAAAGTGGGTAGGGACAATCAGGCAGGCAGGCAGGCAGGCAAATTGTTGAGAGCCAGCAGTCCCAGATTGTGAGAGGGATGTCCACAGGGATTGGGCCTAAAAGGGCAGTCAGACATCCCTCTAGGGATCCCAGATTGGAGAGGGTGCAGGCTGGGCTAAGGGACAACCCTCCCCCCACCCTTTCCAGTGCATGAATTTCATGCACCGGGCCTCTAGTAATATAATAAAAGACTAATATCTAAATTGTCCTCTCAACCAGAAATTCTACCAGGAGTTCGGCTAAGGGGTGGGGCCAGCTGACCAATCCATCGGCCACTCCCAGCCAGATCAAAGGTGGGAGCAGCCCACCAACCACCTGTGGCCCTTCCCCCCAGCCGCCCTCAGCCCCGATTGGCCCTTCTACCCCAACTGGGGACGGGGCCAGCTGGCCAAACTCCTGTGTCCCCTCCCCCCAGCTGGCCCAGCCCAATTGGCCCTGATCGGGACAGGCCGGCCGGACCCCACCTGTGCACAAATTCGTGCTTGGACCTCTAGTAAAATAATAAAGTGATTCACTTAAATATCATACTCAAGAAATTAGCAAAACAAAATTAGACTCAAAGAATATAGAGAAAAATTTGTTAAAAGCATACATTAATGAATTAGAAAGAAGGAAAACTGTTACAGCTAAATCTAAGAGCTAGTTTTATGAAAAAATTCAGTTAAAAAAACTCAGCTACCAGATACCATAATGAAGAATAAAAGGGAAAGGGAAGCATAAGTAGGAATAAGGAAAATCAATATCTATGAATTAAGAGGAAATATATGATTTAAATGTTAAGAGATTTTATTGTACCTTTCCATGTTAATGAATTTAGGGACATCCTAGATGAAATATGAGTTTTTGAAAAATTAAATGCTCAAAATTGACCCAAAAAAGAAAGAAACTTAATTGAGCAAATAACAGTGAGATAAATTGAGAGATTTAAAGGAATCTATACCCATTCCTAGCTACTAACAAACTAACAACACAAAGGAAACCATAGTTATTACAATATTACTTACTATAGTCCTACGTTGTATTTTACATCCCCATGACTATTTGTAAGTAGCATCCTGTACTTCTCAATCCCTTCACCTTTTCACCCAGTCCCCCACCCCACCTTTCCTCTGACAACCATCAGCCTGAACCTATTTTTGCTTTATTTGGTGGGTACTGGAAACATCAAGAGGAGCACTTTGCAAAGTATATGATTGTCTAACACTATGCTGTGCACCTGAAACTAATACAAAATAATATTGAATGTAAAGTATATATGGAAAATAATTAATTAAAAAACAAACACACAAAAGGAAATGAGTAACAAATGCTTCAAATGCAGAGTGGTTTAGGAGGTCTTACATGATCCTCCCATTTTCCTCCCATTTTCCACACGCCCTCATCCTCTCGTTCTAGCTTCTCCTCTCCAGCCACACTGGCTTCTTTGCTGTTCCCTGAGCAATCCAGGCATTTTCACTACAGCCTGTGAACTGCTGTAGAGAGTTAGAAAGATCGATGAGAGAGAGACATCGATCAGCTGCCTCCTGCACATCTCCTACTGGGGATGTGCCCGCAACCCAGGTACATGCCCCTGACCGGAATCAAACCTGGGACCTTTCAGTCCGCAGGCGGACGCTCTATCCACTGAGCCAAACCGGTTTCGGCATGGAACACTCTTACCCTAAAATATCTGTGGAGTTTATACAAAACCAATATTGCATTTCATATCAATGGAGGAAAATGGATTATTTAATAGTTGATCACAGAAGAATTATTTAGCCTTTTTTTTGGGGGGGGGGTGAGTTATGTTTCCTGTCTCACTTTTTATACTAAATAAGTTTAATGTGGCTGAAAAACTTAAATATGAAAATCTATATATAAAAGCTTAAGCAAATGGTCAATTGTTCGACCATTCAACTAGTAGCTATGACGTGCACTGACCACCAGGGGGCAGATATTCAACACAGGAGCTGTTTCATGGTGGTCAGTGCGCTCCCATAGCTGGAGTGCCACTTAGCTGACCCATGGGTGTCAGATGCTAGGCTCATGGCTGGTGAGCCTACCAAGTGGTGGTGGCAGCAGCAGGCACAGTGGGGCTGGGATCAGCAGGAGTGGCGTGGCCCCTGGCCCAGGCTCGGGCTCCTCCCCGGCCACCTGACATGGCCCGATCCCCACAGGCCACACCAAGGGACCCCACCGGTGCACAAATCTATGCACCGGGCCTCTAGTTTAAACTAAAACATAGATGCAGAACTGATATTTAGTTTGTACAAACCAGTACATGCATACTAGTGGCATGAAATTATCTATCTATCTATGGTCTATCCATCTCTATCATTTCAGGGTATAAATGTAAACTGAAGCTGGAATTGTGCTAAATATCTTTTTTGTTTGTTAGTCTCACCTGCGGATATTTTTTCAATTGATTTTTTTCAAGAGAGTGGAAGAAAGTGAGGGGGGAAGAGAAAGAGAGAGAGAGAGAGACCTAACCTGCAACCAAGGTATGTGCCCTTGACGAGGAATCGACCTCAAGACCCATTGATCCTCAGGCCTATGCTCTAACCAGTGAGAAATGCTGGTCAGGGCTGTGGTGAATATTTTGAGGCAACTCTCCTGCCTTTGGATATACTGACACATATTAAATACAACATCAATATATCCAAAGGCAGGAGAGTCGCCTCAAAATACAAGGGTAGGCAAAAATAGTTTCACAGTTGTTCATATGAAAAATATTTAGGGGTTTGGGCATTTTCCATTTCTAACTCACACATTTTGTTAATGTTCAGATTTTTTTAAAAAACAATGGGCGTGTATTTTTTAAACATAAGTCAAAATAGCATCTTGAAAAGATTAAAAGGAAGCAGTAAATGTAAAGACATCCCTAAGACATATTTTTAGGTCTTTGCTTAATCTAACAGAGATCCAGGGCTGCAAGTCAAGTGGAAAAATGTATACAGCATCTCTAAACAGTTCCTGGGTTCCTGGGAAATAAAGAATGATGGATTATTTCTGGGTAATATATAGCAAAATGTTTAATCTGATTTCTCCTATTAATTTTGAAACATATTGCTTTGAAAGAGATAAATTTCATGTAGTGTTTTACTTATTAACTTCTGACAATGGATATGCTAAAAAACATGACTTTTTAAAATCTTTGTAATTTTCCTTATTTTATCTTTTGAAACATTTTATTGCTACTAATGTTTGAGAAATATTCTCAGAGTAAATTGAGTGTGAGGAGTTTTAAAAAAAGGACTTAGTAATATGTCTTTTTGAAATGCTAATCCTTAGAACATTTTAAAATTTCGAGCTCACATCAGTCTCCTGGTTACACTGAATAAATTGGAACATTTGCACTTAGCCGGTTAACTTGCTGAGGAGGAAGCTTATAAAGAAGCTTTTTTTCCTCTTAACTATACCCAAGTGACTTCATAGAATCTAAAAGATTCTGCAATTCAATGTGATTAAAAGCAACATCATGTAATAAAATCTTATTTCTAAAAATAACTGCACACAATTGTTTGAGAAAGGACTAACTTTAAGATCAAGGCTAGTCTGGACCATATGCAAAAGTCAAATTGTAGAGCATCTTTCCAGCAAGCCTTGCTCTGCCAGAGAAAGGAATAACAGCCTCTCTCCAAGAGTAGAAGTGGGAATACAATATATTTATTCAACATTCAACGAGGACTTTAGTACCCATCAGGTGCTCTCTTTTATTCTAGGTGCTGGAGATACAGTTATGAGCAAAACAGTAAAAATACCCTTGTGGAGTTTACACTCTTGAAAATAAAACTACATCAATACTGATTCATAGAATCTAAATTAATTTTAGATTTAGAAAATTGAACAGGGGCTAGGTCTGTCCTACTTTGCTTAGAAATATTCTCTTATTAAAGGTATAGCTTCATAAACCTGAATTTGAGCAATGTTTGAACTACTCTGAAATTGAAGTTTCTTAAATATTTTAGAACTACACATTAATAAACAATATGTGAAATTAAGTATTTAAGAAATTTAATCTGATAACCAAAAATAGAATCAGTATAAACTATTAATATGATATTAATATTTTAGTTTGCATGTGTGTATTTGAAAATAATTACAAAATACATGTCTTTAAAATATTCTAGAATTCAGATTTTATACTCCTCAAATTTCATTAATGTATTGAGTTTTGATATCAAGTTTGGAATTTGGAATTCAAAGGTATTTAAAACACAGGCTTATTTATTTATACCATGTCCATTTTGGTCAGTGGTCTTCGAATTACTTTATGTAAATATAAATAAATTTCTCAGGTCTCTATGAAGCAATGGTTTTTTAAAAAAATTTTATTTTCATAATCAGGTTAACATGAGTGAATAGAGTATTAAGTTAATAGTTAAGATAAAAATTATTGTACTGAATTTTGGAATAAAATGGTTTAACTGAGACACATATTTTTCTTACCATTTATTAACATCCCCAATTAGCCTCAAGTTTTTCTAAAGTAGATTCCTATCTTTAAGAAATTGAACAGTCTAGTTTTTTTTTTATTTTCCATAGACCAATAGCTAATGATTAGTTGTTGATGCTTCTCTGTAAGTTCAAAGTACTTAACATACATAGTCTGTGAAGCATTAAATATTTTAGCTGCACATTGGGACTTGAGATCATTCTACATTTAAATCTATTTATACTAAGCACATTCTGAATTCCCTAATGTGCATTAGGAGAAAAGGCTTGCTTAAAATTCAATCTGCTGCCATGGCCAATGTGGATCAGTTGGCTAGGCATCATCCTGTGCACCGAAAGGTTTCTGGTTCCATTCCCAGTCAGGGCACATGCCCAGGCTGCAGGCTCCATCCCTAGTAGGGGATTGTGCAGGAAATGGATAATTGATATTTTGCTCTCACTTTGATGTTTCTCTCTCTTGCCCTTCTTCTCTCTCTAAAAATCAATTAAAAATTAAAATTGGATCTGTTTTCCAGGTTTTACACAAATTGTTTCATCATTAATCTTCAATGATCTTTATAAGATTTTGCTTTCACTTTTGGAGAAAATGTTCATTTTCATATCTAAAAATTGATTCATTCTTTGCAAGGTGAAGGTGCAATTCAATCAACCATTATGGTCTGTGTCTTTCAATTTGGTGTTTTGGGGTTTTTCCTTTCTTTTTTTCATGATCTTTGTTGAAGATGAATCACTAGCTCCTTATTGACAACATCCAATTTCATTGATATTCCCTGGTTGTTTTCCAGTGATCTATTGGTTTTCTTCACTTTAGAAGGGGGCTAGGCTAAGTTAGAGGATTTGTCTATCCTATGTTCAAAAAACAGATAAGTGGGTAGCATCAAACACAGCTTTGATGCCAGAATGGTTTCAAGTCAAATGCATCTTGTTTCATGACTATACAGAGTAGCAATGGTTGTTTTTTTTTTTTTAAAGGGCACAAGAAGGCTTACAGTTGTTTCTATGGAAAATAATGCAATAATACATAAATAGTACAAGAATAGACTCTTTTGTGCACTCACAATTGTAAACCTACTTTTTCCCCACCCTGGAGATTATATATATATATACTAGAGGCCTGGTGCATGAAAATCCATGCACTGGAGTGGGGACCCTCAGCCTGGCCTACCCCCTCTCACAGTCTGGGAGCCCTCAGGGGCGGGAGGCGACCCAGTGACCAGGGGAAGGCAACACCCCCATCACACTTCTGCTGCTGCCACTGCCGGCAGCGCAAGCCTTGGCCGGCCCTGGTTACCTGAGCCTCGGGTGGCCCTGGGTGGCTATGCAGCCACCATCTGAGGCTTGCCTGCACTTTGGGCCAGCCCTGAGTAGCTGGGGGGCTGAGGGGACTGGGGAACTCAGGAGGCAGGTGTGCAGCAAGGCCAGGCCTGCCTGGGGGCAAGGCTGAGAGGACTGGGCACCACCGTCTTGTGGCTGTGGGTGCTGCCATCTTTGAGAGCATGGCAGTCAATTAGCATATTCCCTCCTTATTGGCTGTGAGTGCTGCCATCTTTGCAATGGCATGAGGGTCAATTAGCATATTTCCTCTTTATTAGATAGGATATCTATATTATACCATCATCTATAAAGTGTAATAGGCAATGACAGAGCACAGAGGAAGTCACTGAGGATGAAGCAAAGAGTAGGCTGTGATTTTTTTCACCCCTAAAGAATATGTGGATCACAGTTTATTACTACAGATAAGTGAACCCTCTGTGAAATGGGATATTTCATGTATATGATAAGCAGTTTGTCTGTAGATAGCCTGATAGCATTAAAATCACCCATAAGAAAAAACAAGACATTCTATTGAATCGTAGTAGTGTTTAAAAGATAATATAAATATTCTAACTGTTAGACAATGATAAAATCAACTTCTGCCAGTAAGTCACTTTGGTCTTATTACAGACTGAATGTTTATTTTTCCCAAAAGTCCTATGTTGCAGTTCTAACTTTCACAATGAGAAGCTATTATTAGGCTCTGGCTGGTGTGGCTCAGTTGGGCATAGCCCCATGTGCTGAAAGGTTGTCAGTTTGATTCTTAGTCAGGTCACATGCCTGGGTTGTGGGCTCAGTCCCCAGTAGGGGGCATGCAGGCAGTCTATCTCATATTGTTGTTTCTCTCTCTCTCTCTCTTTCTCTCTCTCTCTCTCTCTCTCTCTCTCTCTCTCTCTCTCTCTCTCTTTCCCCCTCTCTCTCTCCTGTCTTCTCTCTCTAGGAATCAACTTAAAAATAATTAAAAAAAAAAAAAAAAGGAAGAGAGAAGCTATTAGGAGGTGAGATGACTCAAAAAAGTGGAAAGTCCTTATGATAGGATTAGTGCCCTCATAAGAAAAGATTCCCCCCCCTCTCCCTCTCCCACCTGCCAACCAGGAAGAAGGAAGAGGACTTTCACCACAACTGGAACATGTGGGATTCCAGAAATGTGAGAAATAAATGTCTGTTGTTTAAGCCACTCGGTATATGACATTTTGTTCTAGCATCCTGAGCTAAGGTAGTTCTATAATACCTCTGCATATTTTCTTTTTTGATTGACTTTGCACTTGTGATAAAAATTCATGCTAACTTTCTAACAGTGTGGTTGAGGAACAGTGTCTTTAGTTCACATAGTGCCAACAAAGATGCTGTCTGCTTTAGCCTGTAAGTGCCTAAGGGGCAAGGGTCCGCCTGATTTTTACTCCATCAGCCAATTCAGCTTAAAATGAATTAAGCCAGACACAACATAATCCCATGAAGACAGTTTCACTTTTCTGTTTGCTACTTTGGGCATGTAGATACTAGCTTACTGGAAACTAGTTTGTTTAGCACCAAATTACATCTTGCTTCACATATGTGTTTGTTTATCAATATGATGCTATTGCCTTGGAAACATTGTTCCCCCTAATATGATTAGAAATAGGATGTTTGTGATAGCAATTGAGCTAAATAGTTCCACATTAAGAGTCTTTGTGGACTTTCTTTTGTCTTTTGGGTAATTTTTACATTCCAGAAATTGTTGTATTCCTGTTCCCTTATTACTATTAATACTTGTAAATAATTGTTATGACTTACATTATTAAGAAAAATAATATTCTACTAAATATTATAGTGCAGTTTGAAAATCACTGTGTGGTCTTTCTTTGGTGTTTTAATACATCATGATCTTACATTTTAATTGTGAGGCAGCATGATATGCTCTGAACATCAGTAGACTTAAAGATGTGGTTTCCAACCTTGGCACTTCCACCTCCTACTGAGTGATCTTAGGTAAGTCGCTTTACCTCTCTAGAACTTGGTTTCTGCATAAATACTTGGACTCTATCTTCTAGATTTAAGTCTATGTAATGTAATTTGATATTAATTTGTTTCTAGTGGTAGATTAAGTGCCAAATTTGCCAAGGATTTACATTTTATTTTAGAGTGGCTATCTATAGAATAATATCATTCACACTAATTTTCATTCCTATATGCTAATTTTGAGTACAGGAAAACAAATACACTGGTAGATTTGTAGTTCATATGCCAGGAGAAAAACTTGGGAAATACTTCAGGCTGTGAGAATCATCTTAGGTGTGGATTCAGAAAACTGGGCTAAGAACTTCAGAGTCTAATTCAGGTGGTCGCTAAATATTCTATAACATTCTATGACCCCATTAATCCACCATAGATATTTACCGTTCTCCACTTCAGGAACCAAAGGGATCCAAAATATCCTTTGAATTACTTCATCTTCCACCCTGAGAGTCATCACTTCCTTTTATTTTATCAACTCAATGACAATTTAATATTTTTATCCCAAATAATTTATTCAATTTAAAACAGCAATGTTCCTACTTATAGCAGTTTTAAACAACCATGAATTCAATCTAATATATGTATAAAAATTCATTCCAAGTATGAAAAGTTAAAATAATTGCTGAAAAGAACCACAGATACAAAGTTTTTTTTAAAAAGTAACAGAAAAATGCAATGTCATCATTTAGTTTATAAAATTGAAGAAGGGATCACTCTCACTGGATGTTCAGTGTAATATCTTAAATCTTAGCAAGACTGAAGAGGACAGAGACCAAGAAAACCAGAAACACCAGAAAAAGATATTGGAAGTATATTTGGAGATTAAAAATGGTAGTGGGACAACTTGCTGACACCTAAACAATGGTGGGAGTGTCCACAAATAACAATAGAGAGAGGGAGAAAAACATCCATGAAAACACTACAATATTCTGAGGATCCATAGTGTAAAGGCAAGTTAAGTTTGTATGACTCAGTCATTCTCTAGGGTAGTGGTCCTCAACCTTCATGAGGGTCAGACCCTTTAATACAGTTCCTCATGTTGTGGTGACCCCCAATTTCATTGTTACAAATTGAACATAATTAAAGCATAGTGATTAATCACAAAAACAATATGTAATTATATATGTGTTTTCTGATGGTCTTAGGCGACCCCTGTGAAAGGGTCGTTCAACCCCCAAAGAGGTCGCAACCCACAAGTTGAGAACCGCTGATCTAGGGGTTCTTAGTGCCAATTTAAGACTAAAGCTCACCACTTAGAAGAGCACAGCACTCTGGGATTAAACATCTTTGGGGAAAGCAATCTTTCTTACTCCAAAGAGCAGAAAATAGCAATATATTACTGGGTAGTTCAACTTGTCAATTGTTCATAAAAATTTTTGATTCACGAAGAAAAATTTTAAATATTTTGAGAAACTCCTATATTATAAAGCAGAGAACTAAAAATATTTTTCAAAAGACTCTATTGACAAAAAGAACACCTTCTGTGGAATTGAAAACCCAAACTCTGATATTATGTCTTCCACCTACAAGATAAGTGACTTTGAAAAAGGTCATTTAATTTCTTTGAGCTTTAGTTTTTTTTCCCCTCTGTATAGTGAAAACACCCATTTTACATACTTGGCAGAATAAAGGAGAAGATTAAAATCTAATTGAAATAAAGTATGTTTTTTGAGTAAGTAAAATATATAAAATATAGTTGAAGATTGTTATCATGATTAACATGTTTAAGGTTTGAACATACAAAAGATCCACAATCCTTCCTTATCCCAAATCCCTCAATTCTCCTGCTTAGTAAACAAAGCATTACTGTGGAATAAATCAGTTACTGTTGATGCCAGGGACCAGAGCTCTCCACAGGAAAGAGAAACCAAGAAAGTAAACAAATAGTGGGATGACTTAATTTAAATGTTGGGAAATAGAATTTGACTTGTGTTGTAATTAGTTAAACTTGATAAAATTTCTGTTTATACCTATCACAGGATAACTTTTAAATGAATGCAATTATTCAGCCCCCTAAAAGCATACAGAAGTCTAATTGACACTCTGTAATAAGACTTTTAAGCATGGCTTTATAAAAAATCAAATTTGCGTTTAATGGGAGCTTAACGCTGACACATACTTGTCAAAGACATGAGGGCTTTGGCATTTTTGTATATACAGTTTCTTCTTAATGGAAGTGCTTCTAATCTAGCCCTAGCCGGTTTTGCTCAGTGGATAGAGCGTCGGCTTGCGGACTGCACCAAAGGGTCTGGGTTTGGTTCTGGTCAAGGGCACTACCTCGGTTGCAGGTTCCTCCTCGCTCCCTGGCCTGGGCCCTTGTAGGGCTAGTGCAGGAAGCAACCAATGATGTGTTTCTCTCACATCGATGTTTCTCTGTCTTTCTCTCTTCCACTCTCTCTAAAAAATGAATGGAAAAATTTCCTCAGTTGAGGATTAAAAAAAAAAGAAGTGCTTCTAAGTGGGGCAGCCCAGGACCTCAGCCAGGCTTGCCAGCACCGGGCCTCCTCAGGTGTCTCTGCTGGCTGCAACATTCTGTGAATCCATTCCCAGTTACATAAGAGCATATTCTTTGCACGCCTCAATGTGTACCTCCTTTTTACCTAACCAAAAGGGTTGTAGTTTCATAAATATGGTGAATATCTTATCAGGTGTGTCAGTGCTAAGCAGTAGGCTGGGGGAAGGTAATAAATCTCTTCGAATAAATTGGTTATGGGAGATGAACAGCATGATACACGAGGAAATATTGACTATTCATGTTTTCTTCCTGAATGAGATTTGTATCAAAATAACGAACTTCTACACCAAAGTCATGTTCAGTTAAAAAATGGAAGAGTGTTATGCTTTTGTGCTTGGAGGCAGAATGGGGTAAATTTGGGTCATATCTTGCAGGCTTTCAAAACTAGTAATTTTTTGATGAAAGGGTGGACCAGAAGATTTGCAAATTTGTTTGGAAAGGGATGGAGACAATGGCAAGATATTTGTTTCCAGTTTCTTATTATAGAATTTGCTACAAAGCACAAATAGAGGAAAATGATATGGGAAATCTCTATATTTTTATATTTTTCCACTATAGGTTTTCAGTTATATCCTTTGCAATTGAAAGACTGTTTTCGCTGTTTTACTGAGGAGATCAAAGCTGTTTTCAAAGGTAAGAGGACAGCAGGTGAATGGCATTAGGCCATGTGATTCTGTGGATTTTGCTGCTGGCCTTACTAGTCTGTACAGCGGTGATGGGGACAGAGCAGCGGCTGCCTGCCACCACGCGGAGCGCTCCCCTCCTCCTCAGTGACAGGAGAATCCTGTGCTTCAATAAGTTCTAATTTAGGGGGGTGGGGGATGTTCAGGATCACTGTTCATTCCCGCTTCCTATAAACTATCTGAGGATCTGTTTCAGGGGCTGGACGCTTGATAGGAGCACAGTGGACAAAAGAGAAAAAGAGGGAAGGGAGATTGTGCCTCTGGAGACATGTGGCTAAGACATGTGTTCCAAAATCTTGTCTCCATTTTTAAAACTCTATGTCTACTGTATATAACAGCATCTACTTGGCTTTGGATTAGAAACCTGGGGTAAATGCCTACCATTTCTCTGCTATGATTGCCAGGTTTTCCTACATCAGGAAAACACCCCTGCCAGGCAGTGATAGCATCAACCTGGTGGGGAGTGTCCTGAGAAAACAATTCTGATTAGATGCTCAGAAGACCGGCTATTGTAGGGTGCATCCATCTTAAAATAGGAGTGGGGGCAGTAGTGAAGGTCTGAAGGAATGAAGAAGGCGGAAAGGGGTGAGTCATGTGCCCAGATTGCTGCAACAAGGAGCACTGCGGGGGAGGAATATGCAGGCAGGAGGCCCTGATCCTCGGATGGTGCAGTCATCTGTCGAGTTAGTGTGAAGTGGCTATTATAGGAGAGAGATTTGGAGCCAGAGAGGAAGGTGTTTCCTCAGGCCAGAAAGACCGTGGGGCAGAGCCAGGGCCAGATGTGGCAGGCTTCCCTGAAAGGAAGTGAGGAAGGAGGTTGGGGGAGAACCTTGGAATGCATCAGACCTAAGCATAGTGGCAAGTGGAATCCACATCAGGCAGGCTGTCCTAGGAGTCTTGCCCAGTGCCTAACGAGACAGGAATGAAGTGAGAACTTAAAATTTATGTTGACCAAAACACAAAGGATTCTAGATTTGATTTATTGTTCTACGCCTAAGCTTTTGCGGGGTTTTTTGGCATGCTTTCTTTCATTTGTCCTTAGAAATTTTATTTATAAAACTTAAATTCTGACTGCTATAAAAGTAGTCTCATGGAAGGAGTGTACTCCCCAATTTCTAATCCAACAACATCTAATAGCTTAGGAGAATGAAATGAAAGGAGGACCTGGGACATAGCCCACAATAGCCTAATACATGTAGAAATGTTTTTGAAGTCCCATTCCTTCTCTTAAAATCCTTATAAAGCTGGCATTGTGTTATATAAAATAACCATGCATGCTTATTTTAATCCTATATAATAAAAGGCTAATATGCAAATCAACCGAAAGGTGGAATGACCAGTCACTATGATGCACACTGACCACCAGGGGGCAGACGCTCAACGCAGGAGCTGCCCTGGTGGTCAGTGTGCTCCCACAGGGGGAGTGCCACTCAGCCAGAAGCCCTGAGATGGGCTCACAGCTGGTGAGCACAGTGGTGGTGGCGGGATCCTCTCCCACCCCCATGGCAGCGCTAAGGATGTCCAACTACTGGCTTAGGCATGGGAGTGGGCCTAATCCATCAGTTGTACATCCCCTGAGGGCTCCTGGACTGCAAGAGTTTGCAGGCTGGCCTGAGGCGCCGCCCCCCCCCCGCCCCCCCCAGTGCACAAATTTCATGCACTGGGCCTCTAGTATAAAATGATGTATCAAATTGCTTACTAGTTGTAACTATAAGTACCTTTGCCCCAGAATGTTATTTCTGCCACCCTGCTGCTCCCAGGGCGGGGTCTTCAATGCACCTCTTTTAATGACTGTGGAAATGTTGAGGTTCTCCTCTAATTGAAATTGAGTTCACTTTTATTTTTCGCAGGCCGACGCTCTATCCACTGAGCCAAATACATTTTGGCCTAAATACATTTTATTGAGTTTTTACAGAGAGGAAAGGAGAGAGATAGAGAGTTAGAAACATCGATGAGAGAGAAACATCGATCAGCTGCCTCCTGCACACCCCCTACTGAGGATGTGCCCGCAACCAAGGTACATGCCCTTGACCGGAATCGAACCTGGGACCTTTCAGTCCTCAGGCTGACACTCTATCCACTGAGCCAAATTGGTCCCGGCTGAAATTGAGTTCACTTTTAGTTTCTATTGTTATTTTTATTTTAGGCATCACATCTGAAAATAGTTTGCAGAGTCTTATTTTCTTACTGTGACTGGCAAGAGCACAGGGAGTGATTGCATTACTTTTTTACCTGTGAATTGCTTTACAGAGGCAGGGCCTTAACCCCATACCTTCATGCCAGTTCCTCACCACAGAATCAGGAGGGGCAGGGCAGCCTTATCGTTGACCCCTCACAAAGCCTCAGTGTGCCATTACTTGGAGCATACCACCAGATTCTAAATCATTGTCTCAGGAGCAAAAATAAAACCCTGGGCCAACTTTTGAATATAGACTTCAGTGATGAGCCTGTGTTATTCTGGAATTAAGAGTCAGAATAAGTGGTGACTGACTATGGTAAATGTGGAATTACTCAGCAAATCCAAAAACAGAAAAAACAAAGGGCAACTTCTTTGCAGTGATTTTAGTGATAGTGTTAAAAAGAAAAGAAAGTATTGTATTTATCTGTATGTCCTCTAACTTCCATTGTATTTTCACTTAGAGAAAGGCCAAGGGGATTTATGGATATACTAGAGGCCCGGTGCATGGATTTATGCATCGGTGAGGTCCTTTGGCCTGGCCTGTGGGAATCGGGCTGAAACCAGCTCTCTGACATCCCCTGAGGGGTCCTGGATTTCGAGAAGGAGCAGACCAGGCTGAGGGACCCCACCAGTGCAGGATTGGGGCTGGGGAGGGACTGTGGGAGGACTCCAGGGTGTGTCTGGCCTGTCTCGCCCAGTCCCAATGCACTGGATCCCAGCAGCAAGCTAACCTACCGGTCAGAGCATCTGCTCCCTGGTGGTCATGCACATCATGCAACTGGTTGAATGGTCGAACAGTTGGATAATTAGCATGTTAGGCTTTTATTATATAGGATTCACCACCTTAGTCACTTTTATATCCTTAAAGAGTTTTCAGCCCTAGCTGGTTTGGCTCAGTGGATAGAGTGTCAGCCCATGCACTGAAGGTTCCAGATTTGATTCTGTTGCCAGATGCCTGGCCCTGGTCAGGTACATGAGAGAGAGAGAGAGAGAGAGAGAGAGAGAGAGTTTTCACATCTTTTACACTGAAAAATAGGTATTCACCCAGAGTACCAGAGTACTCGTTTGCAAAGCATATTGGATTGTAACTATCTAAATAGGTGTTTTGGTTTTTTTTTTTTTTTGCTTTCGGCAATATCTTCTGCATCTAGACCAGTATGGTTGGGTTCTGGTGAGAGCTCTCTGCTGGCTCTTGAATGGCCACCTTCTCACTGTGTCCTCACATGACAGAGGTAGAGTTAGAAAGAGATAGGACTATGGTACTGTGTCTTCTCAAAACAAAACACTAATCCAATTATGAGAACCCCACTCTTGTGATTTTATCTAAACCTAATTATCTCCTTAAGATCCCATCTCTAAACACTATCACATTGGGAGTTAGGATATCAAAATGTGAATTTGGGGAGGACACAATTCAGTCCACAGAATCCTACAACTCTTGGTTCAATCTTGTTTCTTTGCCCCTAAATTGGGCCCTGGCCCTGGCCCATCAGGCATGTTTGGATTCTTTGTGCCTGATGCTCTGAGTCATTGCTAAAGCAGTCTTGCTGCTGGTTCTGCTTTTACCTTGATTGTACCACCTTCTTTTTAATTTTTAAAAGAGATTTTATTATTTTAGAGCAGATTTACATTCACAGAAAAATGGAGCAGAAAGCACAGAGTTCCATATACTCCCTGAACCCACATGCACAGCCTCCCCCACTATCAACAACCTGCACCAGACTGGTACATTTGTTACAACTGATGAACCTACATTGACACATTATTATCACCCAAACTTCATGCTTGCATTAGGGTTCACTCTTTTTTTAAAAAAATATTTTTTAGGGTGCACTCTTTTTTTAAAAAAATATTTTTATTGATTTCAGAGAGGAAGGGAGAGAGAGAGAGAGAGAGAGAGAGAGAGAGAAAGAAATATCAGTGATGAGGAAGAATCATGGATTGGCTGCCTCCTGCACTCCCCCTACTAGTGATGGAGCCTGCAACCCGGGCATGTGCCCTTGACTGGAATCGAACCTGGGACTCTTCATTCCGAAGGCTGACGCTCCCACTGAGCTAAACAGGCTAGAGCAGGGTTCACTCTTGATGTTGAACATTCTATGGGTTTTGACAAATGTCTAATGACATGTATTCACCATTATCAGTATCACAGAATGGCGTCAGTGCCCTAAAATCCTCTGAGCTTTACCTATTCATCTATCCCTCCCTCCTAACCTCTGGCAGCCACTGATCTTTTTACTGTCTCCATAAGTTTTTATCCAGAATGTCATATAGTTGGAATCATATAGTATGTCGTCTTTGCACTTCTTTCACTTGATAATGAGCATTTAAGATTCCTCCATGCCTTTTCATGGTTAGATAGTTCATTTCATTTTGTGCTAAAGATAGTACCATCCTTAATTATCTGGACTCCTGCCCTTCTCTTCAAGTCTGTTGTGCCCAGATTTGGTAGCAAATAATCATTCTTTAAGTGTCTGACTCTCCAACTCTGCTGATAAGATCTTGATCCTCAGCTTGTCTAACCTGAGTTTTGTCTTTCCTCCTTCTTGTACTCATTCATCTCTCATCTTAGATCCGTGTTCCTACCTGTTTCATAGTTGGTATCTCATTGGCAACTGTCCTATGTTAGTCCTTGGCTTTACTCAACCTACAGATTTGCTTGGCCTTCCCTTGTGTGGAGTCCTATCTTTGCCAGAGCCCTCTTATGGCAGTTGATAGGCAAGAAAAGGCAGCAATGCTATGGAAATGTTTGTGTACTTGTTCCCGGCAGAATTTAAGCCTATTAACAAGAAGCAAACTGAAATATTGGTCCTGACAAGATAATTCTGCAATGGTTACGGTACTCCAATAAAAAAAATTCACATATATACACCCCAAAACTAACAAACTGAAATAGCAGTTATTAAAATATTTTTTAATTTAAAAATGGGATTAATATTAGAAATTTTTTGGAAACATCAATTAACACTGCTGTTTGTTATAGAGCAAAATGTTTACTTTCTCTTCTCCCCTGGAAGTTAAATAAGAGGAAAATCCAAATAGTGGAGAAGAGTATTCGTAGCTTCATGAGTGCTCGTATTGTATACCATGTTAGGTAAAAGCTGAAAGCAAGGTTTGACTAAATATTATATATGTGGCCCAGACTTATTAATTCCATTATCTTGTCACCATCTATCAGTACATTTTTTTTCTTGCAGAGAAATAAAACAGTATGATGCAGAAAGAACTTTGTTAAAAGCTTTGGAACATTAACCTTTCTTGGTTTCTCTGTGCTGATATAAATGAAATAACTACATATTGTGTTTGAATCCACATGGAAACTCTGAAGAGGTGCTGTGAGAATCATCTGCTGGTTGCTCAAGCTCTATGAAAATATGAAAGAGGCATTATATTGGAAAAATTCTGCAACAATAAAAAATTCACTATTATTTAACTACTAGAGGCATGAAATTTCTGCATGGGAGGGGGTGTCCCTCAACCCAGCCAGCATCCTCTCCAATCTGGGACCCCTTGGGGGATGTCTGACTGCTGGTTTAGGCCTGATCCCACTGGGATTGGCAGTCAGACAACCCTTTCACAATCCGGGACCACTGGCTCCCTAACTGTTCACCTGCCTGCCTGATTGCCCCTAACCACTCTTCCCTGCTGCCCTGATTGCCCCTAATTGCTCTCCCCTGCTGGCCTGATCACCCCTAAATGCTCTCCCCTGCTAGCCTGATTGCCCCTAACTGCTCTCTCTCGGCCCTGGCACTGTGGTTTTATCTGGAAGGACGTCTGGAAGACGTCCGGTCTATCTGTTCTAATTAGCATATTATCCTTTTATTAGTATAGACAGCCAATGCAAATAAGATAGAGGCTTGAGAAAGCGCAGTAATAGACCAGGGAGATGAGATGATTATAACCTCTCATATAGCTAAAGCACCATCTTTACATGCTCTTGATGAGAATGGAGACAGTGCCACACATTATGAATGTATGTCATAATTATGTTCACCTACATTCACAATGATCTGTTCTTGACCCATATCAGAGAACAATTTGGTAGTTGTTTCTTTTCCAATGGAGTGGTTGAAATCTCGTTTGTTTGTCTTTAAGTGAATGGTTAAATCCAACCTTACAGAATTACAGATGGTTTAATTTAACATGGAGTGAATAAAAAATGGACTTATTCCCACCTTGATAGCTGTCAGCACTTCAATAGTGGAAGAAGCATCTTTTTACGCCTGGGATTAGATAAAATCTGAGGGAGAAATGACTTAGAATGCATGACTAAGGAAGCATCATGCTGTCTGTCCCCAGGGAGAAAAGAAATCTGTCCTCATTTTGAAATAGCTCTTGGCTATGGCTCAGAAACACTCAATGGGCAGCCTTAGAAATTGTAGCACTTCTTTCACAAAGAGAAAAATCACTGTATGTCTGTGTACTCTTAAGGGAGATAGAGGAGGTTAAGAAGTAGATACAGAAATTATTATGTACTTGTAACAAGCACCCATGTTATGAAACATTTTTTATTAGAAAGCATATATTATTTTGTAAATATGAATTTGAAAATTTCTGCAAAGTTTTTTATTTTAATTTTTTCTTAAACTTTTTGGGGTGACATTGGTTAATAAGATTGTGCAAGTTTCAGTAAAAAAGGGGGAGAAAAGAGATTGTGCAAATTTCAAGTGTATATTTTTATGATACATGATCTGTATATTGCATTTTGTGCCCACCACCCAAGGTCAAATTATCTTCTATCAACACATTTTTGACCCCCTTTACACTTTACTACCTCCCACCTCCCTTCTCTCTGGTAACCACCATAAGTTTGTCTGTGTCTATGAGTTTTTATTTATCTGTTTTTCTTGTTTATTCATATGGTTACTTTCAGATTTCAATTCTTTTGTTCTATATTCAGATCATGTATTCCAATTCTACATTAAGGAGCATAGAAAAATGTATATAAATTAGTTAGTATAATTAATATGCAAGAGAACTTCTACCACAGTCTTAGAATTTTTCCCCCATAAATATTTTGTAGTCTTCAAAAAAATCTTTACTACCCAAGGTGGGCAGTCCTCATTTTGCAATGAGACTGAGCTGGGTCTTCTGTTTCCTATCAATGACATCTTCCTTTCCCACATTTGAAGGTCTAATCTTAGAGTTCCCTCACCTTTATATTGCAGGCAATAGAAACTGCCAAAGTTAAAATCAGTTTTGAACTTGAAGAGTTTACTTAGGGTCAATGGAGTTGGAAGTTAGAATTCTTTTTCTGTTTAGAAGGTATTTCAACTAGGAAAACAAAAACAGAACAAAACAAAAAATACTCAACACCTGTTTTTTGTTGTCTGTATGAAACAGTATAAGAAAACTGACAGATAAATGAGACATTTCAACAATATGCTGAGATAAAGACTGAAAATTAGTTTACTTTCAAATTGTTTTAGAGTTGTCCTTCTGGAATAAAACACCACTTTTACAGAAAATAGGGGAACACTATTTTGAGGATTCCTTGATGGTAATGATGTGAAATCAAGCATATGATAAACCATGTGCTCAGCCAGGAGAAGGTCTTCTATCTGACCTAATTCATTTCACTTCACAAGTGGAATTCCTTTGTTATCAGATTCATTCTTAGGCAGTATTGTGAAAAGAATATAAACTTTAGAAGTAAGCAGAGCTCTGCTTATCAAATCACCAATTAGACTGAGGAGCTGAAGAGTCGGTCTCCATACTGGCCTTGAAGTATTGTTTTGGGAGTATTTAATGAGATAAAATGTTCAGAACACTTAAGGGAGTGTCTGTATTTAACAGTTATTCAAACACTTGACTCCCTCAGAGGGTTATAAGAACCCAGAAAAAGTACTGCTGAGAATTTTCTTTTCTACTATCCCCGAAAATTTTATAGGAGACAGTTGAATATAGATCACCTGCCAGAGCCTTAAACAGTGACAACCCAATAAATAGTCTTGATAAAGAGGAGAAATAATGAGAATATTAAGGATATTCCAGTAATTTTATCTACGTGACAAGAATGGTATCCGTGCACTGCTGGTCTATGCACTAAAAGCCCGGGCCCTTCTGAGCACAATCAGATGAAATTGCAGTCTTCTTCAATTGTCCAGTCACCAGGAAAACAGAGGCTTACTTGTAAAAATTGGCCATCTGCAGTGATAATTTTATTCTTTGTATCTAACTATGAAACTCTAGCTCTGAAAACAACAACAACCAGGTTTGATGTTTATAAATTTGGGGGAATAATTTTTGTGGTATTTTAATTCTGAATGGACACAAAGGATATAATACAGATTATATAATGTGGTGCTTCCCAGGTAAGAAACTATAACATCTTTGTAATTAAATTAGTGGCATTTTGCATAGTACTTGTGGGATAATAAGGATTCGTGAATAAATATTTGTTGTGTACTTATTCTATGCCAGTCCCTGGGGATAGAGTGACAAACAAAGAAATCATGGTTCTCACTGTTACGGGGCTTATTCTCCATGAAACAGATAGTGATAAATGCTGAGACAAACAGCAACAGGATAACATGGTGAGTGTAGTAGGGGGGGCTGGACGGCCAGGGAAGATATCGCTAAGAAGCTAACACCCGAGAGATGAAAATAACTCAACCACATGAAGACCTGGGGCAAGAGAAGTCCAGGCTGAGGAAAAGGGAGTGTGGCACGGTGAGCAAATGAGTGCAGAGGCCATGGGACCAAAACAAGCATGGTGTGTTCAGGAAAAAGAGTGGGTGGGGAGAGTGTGGCTAAATGAAGTTAGAAAGAGTAGGCTCTGCAGGACCATGGTAAGGAGTTGAGTGTTACAAAAACTCATTGACTGCAACAGGTATCAGAGAGTTTCAAGCAGGGGGAAACCACTTTGATCCTGTGTGAAGACTGGATTGCAGGGGCAAGAGCAGATAGAAAAGATACAATTTAGTCTGTTATGGCAGTAGGTTGGCTAAGAGATAATGGTGGCTTGGATCAAAGTCAGGGCAATAAACATGAAGAAATGGGCAGATATTGACTATATTTTGGAGAAAGAATGAATAGGACTTGGTAATAAAATCACTATGGGGACGGTTGTGAGAGAAAGAGCAGAATCATGAATGACTCAAGGGTTTTGACTTGAACAACGGAATAGATATTGCTCCTATTTGTGATGTGAGGTAGACTAGGAAAGTAAAAGGTTTCAGGTAGATCTGGAGTCCTGTTTGGAACATTGCTATAGTAGACATTCAAATGGAATTGAGTGTAAGATAGAGCTTATGAGTGAAGATAGAGTATTTTAGGTCTTTGACATACAGATGGTACTTAAAAGCCATGTCACTGGATTAATACACTTGCACGTATAAGAGAAGCTCTAAAACTGGATTACTCCATCATTTAAATATCAGCATGATATTTAATAAGAATGAGCCCATAAAGGAAACTAAAATGAAAAACACAGAAAAACATGGTTCAATAAATATTAAAGTAATAACAGCAACAACAACAATAATAATAATAAAAGTGTTTCAAAAAATGATGCTGGTCTATCAGTATGAAATACTCTTGAGAAATCAAGAAGATAAAGAGGGAGAAACAGGAACACAGGATTGAGCGACATGGAGCAGACTAGTGATCTCGGCAAGCATGTTTGCAGTGGGATGGAGGAGATGAATGCCCAAATGGAGTGCATCAAAAAGGTGATGTAAGGAAACAAAAAACAAGATCAGAAGAACTTTTGCTTGAAGATTAGTGAAGAAATGGAACTGTAGTTGAAGGAAGACAAGGGATGGGAAGTTACTTTATTTTTGTTTTTCTTATTGCTAAGAAAGAGTGCTACACTACAGGGTCAAAATGCTTGAGAATATGGAATCCAGGATATAAGTACTGATAGGATGGTCTTTGAAAGAAAAGGTAGGGTCATGCCGTCTTTTGGAAGATCAAGAATGTGTAATGAAATAGGAACAGGTGGCAGTGAAGGAGTGCCCTTGCTGATGGGAGATGAAAGTATTTCTATCTGATGCTTTTGTTTT
>NW_006300376.1:6305386-6314545 GCF_000327345.1 Myotis davidii | reverse complement strand
GAATGAAGCGTGTTATAAACTGAGATGGGGTTTTAGAGGAGACAAAATGAGGTGTGAAATTGTTTTATGGAAGAGTGGGAGAGCAAACTTGCAGGACAGGGTTGGAAGTTCAATTGAAATTTATAGTTATTAATAAGTTTGGCCCGACTGTCTATGTGTTAGTTTCCTGGGGCTTCCCTAACACAGTATTATAACAAGGGTAGTTTAAAACAACAGAAATGTATTCTCTCCTAGCGTTGGAGGGTAGAAGTCCAACATGAAGGCAATGACAGAGTTGGTTCTGCCTGGGAGCTCCGAAGGAGAAGCTGTTCTATGCCTCCTCCCTGGCTTCTGGTGGTTGCTGGCAATCCTTTTGGGAGTTCTTTGGTTTGAAAAGGTATCACTCCTATCTTCTCCCATCTCCACCTGGTGTTTCTCCTCTGTATGTACCTGTGTTCCATTTTCCATCTTCCTGTATGAACAACAGTCATATTGGATTTAGGAACCCCTCTAGTCCAGTATGATTTCATCTTGATTACACTTACAAAAACTTTTTTCCAAATAAAGTCACATGGTTTTGATATGATACTACTCAACCCAGTACATCTCAGTTGCATAATTTTCTCTAGAAATTTTTAGTTGCTTGAGTCCAAATACTGAATGAGTTTAATCAGGGTCATATTTTAAAAATCATTATATAATGTGTCCTGTATACATTAACTTTAAACATCAAATTATATATTTTAAAATTTTTAATATAATTTATTAGGGTAATATAGGTTAATAACATTATATAAGTTTCAGGTATATAATTTTGTAATATGTCATCTGTATGTTCCATCATGTGCCTATCGCCCAAATTCTAGTCACCTTCAGTTACCATATATTGGACCTCTTTTACCCTCTTCATCATCCCCCCTACCCTCCTTTCCCTCTGGTAACCACCATAGTGTTGTCTGTGTCTGTGAGTTTGATTGTTTGTTCATTTGTTGCTTTCTGTTTTATATCCCACGTGATAGCCGAGACATGGTTGGATAAAAAAGTGGTACATATACACAATGAGATACTATTCAGCCATAGAAAGATGAAATACTGCCATTTGCAACCACATGGATGCATCTTGAGAGAGTCATGCTAAGTAAAAGGACATCAAATTATTAAATTACTATTTTAGTGATTTTTGCTAAGTGAATAAAATTTATTTTTGCATGGAAATTTATTTTCCAGTTAGATGATAAGCTGTATATTTCTGATGACTTTGAATGAAGGATGGAAGCAGGGAACTATACATCATCTGCAGCTCAGCTTTTTATTTCAGATACACTTCATCACATGAATAACACTCAAAGTCTGGAGGCCTGAGTACTACTCCCATCCCACCAGTGACTTCAATGTGGCCCTGGTTCTGTCAAGAAACAATTGCTTTCTTTAAATTGAAAAGACCTCATAGATTCCAAAATAAATTCCTGCTCCAGATTTTATAAATGAGAGAACAGATAGAATGATCTGAATTGCCAAAGACATCCTGTTTAAATAGAGGTCCAGTTGGTGGAACTCTTAGCCCAGTGTTGCTTTTGCTATGCCATGATATTGCTCCAAACCTCTTGCTGCTCACTTATAGAGTGAGAATATATCAATTGGCCCTCTTTAGTGATTGGCATAAGTATAGAGTGAAGAGAAGTGAATGAAAAACATTTGCAAGTTCTAGATTCTTCCTCCTTATAGCTAAAACCATTTTCAATAAGTCTGGCTTCTGACATTTGGATCTTGATTGTTAAGTCCTTGATTGTAGTTTTATAAATACACTGAAGTGCATATAAACATGAAACTTGTATCTTGCATTAAGATGAGTGAATATTGGAAAATATTATAGAAATTACCACATTTCTTTTGTTTTATCCACCAAAATAGAAATTTCTAATTATCAGACATTATTTGTTTCCATATCACAGATTCATTTTTTTCTATTTTTCTTATTATATATGTATCTAATATTATAGAAATAACTCTCTGAAGTTATCAATTTTTCAACATAGAAGAGCAAACAAAATATCCGGGACAGTATGTTTGACCACATTTCCAGTTTGTAAATAAGTCTTGGTTGGATAGCTCTGTTTGTAAAGTGGAAATGTGGTCAACAGACCCTTAGTCCCTAGAGTCCACAGAGAAAGCTAAATCTGCTTCTGATTTTTACATGATCAACTACATAAAATATTGATGCAGTGAAGTGATGCATTGCTATTGTTCATCTCCTTGTACTCAAATTTAACATGTGTTTACAAAGGGACACTAATCTGGAAGCAGATCAAAAACAGTTTCATATTAAAAAGCTTGTTGGGACAACAGATTACAAAATAAAAGTTTATTTTCTGATCTCACACTCTCCATTAGAATTGAGTATGGACCTACATTTTTATTCTAGTCACCTCTCTGTTTCCTTTTCATTTTAAACTTAATGCCTCATCCATTAATTTACAGAATTAAAAACCATAACTGAATTCTATTACCTCTCAGTGTGCTTTCCAACAGTGCGCATCCAAACAAGGCCATGGCAGGCCTGATCTGCGGCTTGTGTGATTCTGTGGTAGGAAGGAATGTGAAAGGTAGGTGGTCAGCAGTGTACATATCCTTAATGAACTGTCAGTCCTGGAAGCTGGGCTCACCTGCAAGAAGAAATTTGAAAACTGCTAATTAGAATGACTACATTAAAGTAGAGGAGGAAAATCTATTGGCCCCCTGGTCAGCTCCTAAAGGTGCTCCATAACAGCTTTCTATAGCACGATGACCTCCAGGCAGGGCCCTTGAAGCAAACAATCTTAGTTCTTTAACTAGCAACTTATTTTACGATGAACTAAATCAATCAGAATGTTTCAGTGCTGGATGAAAAAAATTTATAAAACCCTATGTGACATTCTGAAATAGTTTTCAGAGTTTGCTTGAATCCTGTGATGTATACAAGTGAACCCTACACTGTCATTGGGACAGCCAACCCATGAACATCATGTTGTTGGAAATCATTTCCAGTCAAGTGCTAGACAACCCTAGCCTGTTTGACTCAGTGGAAAGAGGATCAGCCTATGGACTGAAGGGTCCCAGGTTCGATTCCGGTCAAGGGCACATGCCTAGGTTGCGGGCTTGGTCCCCAGTGTGTGGGGCATGCAGGAAGCAGCCAATCAATGATACTCTCTCATCATTGGTATTTATATCTCTCCTTCTCCCTTCCTCTCTGAAATCAATAAAAATATATTTTAAAAAAAGAAAGTGCTAGACAGTTTCTTGGTCAGAAAGTGAATATATAGCTGGCAGGTATAGATTCTCCCATAGAAAGAATAACTAGGAAGGTATTATGGTATGGATGAAGGGTTATTTCTAAAAGTGTTTCTGTCTTTATTCTCACTTGTTGTAAGAATTGCGCTCTTGGCAAAGGATATCCTTTAGGTTCTGTTGAGAACACTCTTAAGGGATTAGGTCAAGTTCTGAAATTTTTCTTGAACTCTGATGAAGGCTGAGAAGAAGAGCCCTCTGATTGCTTTTAAGCTGGCTTACTTTCTGAGCAGCAGCTGCTTCTGATTTCTGGCTCCAGACAAATCCTTCTCTCAAGGGGTTACTGAGGGAGCACATCTGCTCATTCTGAGTATCTCCATGTTCTCCAGCCCTCCACATTTCCAGTTGAAACTGTAGGACGTTATCCCTCACGGCTTATAAACAATATCTGAAACCTTTCGGAATAAGAGGCAGAGCTGGGGCACATACTACTTTATTCCGCCTGCCTCCTCTGATGCAACAACAAGAACAATAAACTACAAAGTTTTGAATCTTCGTTTTGCCTTCTGGAGCTATGTGTCCCCAGGCAAGTTATATAACCTCTCTACGGTTTATTTTTACCACTGCTAAAATACTAATTATGCATTTGATAAGACTGTTAAAAATAATTACATGTGTTACTTTCTGTGAAAGTGTCCCTAGAGTACAGCAGGATTTACAGAAACAATGGTTTTCTTTCTCGGAAACTTTGCATTAAGCTCGTAAGAAAGAGTAGAGATGAAGGGTCGATGGGGAGTCATCCTGAGGACTTGTATTTGGCAGTTCCCTCATGATCTGACAGATTAGGTCCTGTGGTTTGGGGAAACATGTACCTCTATCCCTGTCCTTTTTCATCTGACCCAAAGTTGGAATCCCTCTCCACTTTTCCATACCCCTAATAATCTTCATCGCCTCTGCATGGGTTCTTTCCTTCTATGTTGGGAGTGGGGCGGAGAATCCAGTAAGAAATATTTTCTGGTACAATGCCTCTCTAGCAGATGCCACTGTATACATACTGCTGCTATACTCCTGCCTTTGTATCAGTGCTTTCTACTAAAAAAGGAGCAGGAATATCATAGTTACCATGTGTCTTTAGAAATATCCCACAAAGTACACGGTTTACTTTTGTTTCTTATTATTTTGTCTCCATGTCCCTGAATCACAGTAGGCACTCAATAAATACTTGCTAAAAGAGTGAATAAATGAGCTAGGGGTTGAAGTAAGACTTGGAGGTTTAGAGTCTAGTAAGGAAAGGAGTGGCAGTAGTGAGGTGGATGAGGTGAGATAGTACAAAGTAACCTGAAGAATCTAAAATTTATACTGGTAGGAAGGGTGATTGAGACTCTTTGGAACACTCAAAGTCATCCAAGGAGAGTACTTGAGGAGTACTTGATTTTGGTACAATTTCAGGAGTCCAGGCAAAAGTGAAGTGACTAAGTGAGAAAATTTTGACACTGAGAAAGTTGGATGCAATAAATAGGGAAGATGCTGAGTGGGAAAAAGTTTACACATGAAGTAATGGATTGATTATAGAAGCAATGATTTAGTCATTTCACGTGGCTGAGTTTGGACATGGCATTTTCCAGGATAAAGTAGCTTAACTGTATGTCCTGTGTACCTGGTGAGATGCAGAAAGTGCATTGGAGGAGGTGCTCAAATTTCTCTCTGCCACCCCTCCCTCCCTGGGGTATGGATGGTTACCCTCCTCTAGGAAAAACAGCAGACACAAGCCTGGAGGGTTTGGGGTCTGGTAATAAGGACCTTCCATTACTCACACATTTATTGACAGAAGTCAAAGCGTGGTCCCAGAAGAATTATCACTTACTCACTGCGCAAATAACACCTCAGCACCACAATATGTCTTGGAGACCACTGGGCTTAACCCCAACTTGCATTTTGCCCCTATTTATATTTGTCCTCACAAGAAGCCTTGAGCTTCCAGGTTATCCCATAGCACTCTCATCTCCAGATTTCTATGTATATTCCCAAATCCAAAATCATCTCACTTTCTCTGCTGGGACTCTTGGTCTGTCACCAGCTTCTCTTAATTTTTCCTTCAGGGAGTTGCAGATATCGTATGAGATCGCTGTTTCTCTTCCTCACATGCTGCCACTGGGCCAGGAGGTGAAGTAGGTGTTCTTGCTGCTTCCACCTATCACTGCCTACCCTTCCTTCCTAAAACTCTTGAATTCTGAAATTTATGCCATCAGACTACACCATTTGTTAACGCACCCTTCTACTAGTATATCTATCTGTATCACTTCCAGCCCATTGCTTGAATATATTGGCTCATTACTGTCACTCTTACTAGAACTATTTCTGCAATCATTATTGGTTATTTGAATATCCACATCAATACCCTGCACTCTCTTCTTTGACCTTCACTCTTCCAACCATCTCTAACCCACCTCAGTCACTCATTCCCAGAGTCACTCACTTGAGCACTGGGCTGTAGAACATTCTGTAATGATGGAAATATTCTATATCTGCACTGCCCAATGTAGTAGCCTCCAGCCACATACGGCTATTGACAATTATAAGAGTGACTAGTGTCACTGAGGAACTGAATCTTAATTAATTAAAATTTACATTTAAATAGCTACTTTAATGAGTTCCTAGACCAGTGATGGCGAACCTATGACACACGTGTCAGAGGTGACACGCAAACTCATTTTTTTGGTTGATTTTTCTTTGTTAAATGGCATTTAAATATATAAAATAAATATCAAAAATATAAGTCTTTGTTTTACTATGGTTGAAAATATCAAAAAATTTCTATATGTGACACAGCACCAGAGTTAAGTTAGGGTTTTTCAAATGCTGACACGCCGAGCTCAAAAGGTTCGCCATCACTGTCCTAGAGCTTATCATTACTAAAAGCTACATCCTCTCTATAATCCTAAATTCAACTATTACTAACAACTTTCCAATCATCACCTCTTACCTTTCTAACTTACTCACTCTCTCCACTACCCTAACCATAACAGAACTTCTATCAAAGAGTGCCCCTGCTGATTTTGCCAGCTTTTACCACCCCTCTTTGAATCTTTGTGTCCACTTCACTCTTTAGCCAGCTTGGATTACAGGGTCCATCAGTAAAAGCACAACCTTGCATCACATTTAACTCGATTATCCCCATACCTCTTCATCACACTTGCCTGGCAAAACCTAAACTCTGCTTAAATACAACTCCTCACCTACTCTAAACCTGCATTTATGCACTAAAAATGACTAAAGAAAAGCCCATCACCATGATCACTGATTAGATTTGTGACCATTAACTTCCAGTGGCACAGAGTGTTGACCAACTATCAGCTATATTTCATTGTCTTATCACTTTTCCATTCTCCTAAATGGCATTTTCACACTCTCTATTCTCCTTAAACATCTAATACATTCTCCCCCACTCAAGGCCTTCAGCATATTTTTTTTCTTATTTTATGAAGATAATATACAGAATAACAAGATCTTACATCCTCTTCCAGTTCCTATTTTTCTCCTTCCTTTTCCTTCCCTTCCTTAAAAAATTCAGTGCTAAACCTATTAAGTGGGACCAAGCAAGCAGGCATCTGCATGGGAGTTAGGATGTCAGGAGCCAGGTGATGGCAAGGAAGGTGTCAGTGGAGCAGACAGCACAGCGTGGGGCTGTGGAAGGCATGTAGGAAAAGTATATTCTCAGCACTACACTTACAAAACAGTTTATTTCCATTTGTACATATATTCTGCCTCCTCTCCTATTACTTGCATTAATTGACCCCTTTATTGAAGACCAACTCCACTGCTTGTGTATTAGATTCCATCTCTTCTCTGGTATTGGTTTATCCCACTGACACTTACCCTCTCACTTTAGAGTAAAAATTCCTTTAAAAAATTCCTCTACCTCTCTAATTTATTTCAGGCATGTTTTAATTCCGCCAGTACTCCAAAACTGCTCTCATCAAGGTCAGTAATGGTTTCTGCATCATGTAATCAAATGACCAATTCTTGGTGTCCACTCATTTGACCTATCAGCAGCATTTAATATAGCTGAACACTCACTCATTTGGGGAAACATTTCTTTTCACCAGGCTTCTGGAAAAATCTTGGTTCTCCTTCTACCTCAGTGGTTCTATCTCATGTGCTATTTCCTTTTCATCTCAATGTTTACACTTTGGAACAATTCATTGCTCAATCTTGAGAACCCCTCACTTCTTTGTCTACATTTATCCCTAGATTATCTCATTTGTTTCATAACTCTGTGAGCTGATGACTTGCAAATGTACACCTATCCTCTTTTACACAGCTGTCTATTCGGCATCTCTACCTAGATGATTAATGTATGTAAGAAACCTAATATGTCCAAATCCCCTCTTATTATTCATCCAATGCCCTCCAAACCTGCTTCTCCTTTAATTTTCCTCATCTCAATAAATAACTGCATTTCCTAGTTGCTCAGGCTAACAACCTTGGTGTAATTCTTCGCTTTATCTATTATCAAATTCTTTCAGCCTCACTTAGAAATATATCTAGACCTGGCCGGTGTGGCTCAGTGGTTGAGCATTGACCTATGAACCAGGAGTTCATGGTCCCATACCTGGTTGGGGCACATGCCTGGGTTGCAGGCTCAATTCCCACTGTGGGGCATGCAGGAGACAGTTGATCAATGATTGTGTCTCATCATTGACATTTCTATCTCTCTCTCCCTCTCCCTTCCTCTCTGAAATCTCATACACACACACACACACACACACACAAGAAATGTATTTAGAATCAGACCATGTTTTACCATCCCATGCCTCTATCCTGGTCTTGTCCACAGTTTACTGTTATTTGGATATTAAAGTAGCTCCCTGACTGGTTGCTTTGATTCCACCCTGGCCTTTATTAAGTCTAATCTATTTTAATAAAGCACCCAGAATTGTCCTTTAACATTTGTATCAGGTTGTACCTTTCCTTCCATGCCCCTGTGCTGTCTTCAGAGAAAAATCCCCAGGCTCCCTAGGTCATGTCCCTCCACTCCTCTTTGACTGGATTTTCTACTAATCTCCTGTCTCTCCTCTGGGAATTGGATTATTTGCTCTTCCTTCAGGGCTTTATACTTGTTCCAACTACAGGACCTTTACACTTGCTGCTTCCTCTGCCTGAGATCTTCTTCCTACAAATAGGCACATGGATCTGTCTCTTACATCCTTCAGATTTCTATTCAAGTGTTAACTAATTAGAGAGACCTGCGCTGACCACCCTATGTAAAATCGCCCTTGCCCCATTCCTTTCCTCCCAACATGCCTGTTCTGCTTACACTGTTTATTTTTCTCTATAACACTCCTTGCTGTGTGCCGTCTTGTATATTTGCTTGTACCCTTGTTATCATCTATCTTCCTTCCACTAAACTGAAAGCTCAGTGAGGGCAGGGGTTTTGTTTAGTTTTACTAGCTGTTTACAGGCTGTTTTACTAGCACTATAACCATTCCCAACAAATAGTATGCACTCAATGTATTGAGAGGTTTCAGAAATAAACAATTGATCCCCTCCTCCAAGGGCAGATATTAATTATTCTGAGATAAAAATCCATTAAGCCATAAGTGTCAACACCTCAGTGTAATTTATGTCCAATTACAGCTAAAACAACTTGAGGGAAAGAAGACAGGTGGGAATCAGGACACCTGGGATCTAGTTCTGGAACTGTCCTTAGCCCACTGTGTGACTCTAAGTGTCCATTTTTGGGTTTAGATTTCATCACCTATAAAATGATGCTGTTGAACTAGATTAGGGGTTCTTGGCCTGGGGTCTAAGGACTCCTCATCCGCCTACAATGGGCTTCAGGGGACAAGTGCATCTCCTATTGGTGTATGCAAAATTCTGAGGCTATGGCACATGTGTACATTTCTTTTCCCTATG
>NW_006300376.1:6301965-6305090 GCF_000327345.1 Myotis davidii | reverse complement strand
AGAATTTGTTCCACTCTTCTCTCAGCTCTCTCCCCCTGGCCTCATGCCCTTGCTAATAGTGCCTATTTTTTCTTTAAAAAAAGGTTTGTTTTTTTTTTTAAAGTATTACATATGTCTCCTTTCCCCCCATTGACCTCCCCCTATCCACCCTAAGCCCCCAGCACATGCCTTCACGCTCCTAGTGTCTGTGTCTATTGGTAATGCTTATATGTATGCATACAAGTCCTTTGGTTGATCTTTTACCACCCCTCCCCCGCCACCTTCCCACTGAAATTTGACAGTCTTTTTGATGCTTCTTTGTCTCTATTTTGTTCATCAGTGTATGTTGTTCATTATATTCCACAAATGAGTGAGATCATGTGATATTTACCTTTCTCTTACTGGCTTATTTCACTTAGCATAATGCTCTCCAGGTCCATCCATGCTATTGCAAATGGTAAGAATTCCTCCTTTTTTTACAGCAGCATAGTATTCTATTGTGTAGATGTACCAGTTTTCTAATCCACTCATCTGCTGATGGGCACTTAGGCTGTTTCTAAATCTTAGGTATTGTAAATTGTGCTGCTATGAACATAGGGGTGCGTATAACCTTTCTGATTGGTGTTTCTGTTATTTCTTTTTTTATATGTGTCCTGTTTGCTCTGGAAAATAGATTTGTGACTGGGTTTGGAAGAACACACACAGCACTTAGAGGATGTCGATTGAAGCCTCTCCTTCCCCAGATACAATGTGGTCCTGGGGACAACAGTATGAGAGGTGGAAGGTTGATACCAGCATTGCCCTCCTTTTTTCATTCAGCACTGACTGCCTGCCAAACCTTATGATGAACACTTAGAGCCAAAGGAGACAAGATCCCTGTGGTGACATCTCAGAGTCACCACAAAACAAAGCTGGATTTGCATTGGAATCCACTGATTCCAGGATTTTGCTCCTCCCTCCCTGTAAGTGGGGAGGCTGTGTCCTATGATAAGGGGAGTGTCTTTGGCCCGCAGACAGTTGTCTACATTACTCCTGCGGGGCAATGGGCCTGAATGCGGTATTTTCTTTTTTCAGGGGCCTGGCCCAAACTCTGCTGTGCCTCCAGGGCCCATTAGGCTGCAGGTCACAGTAGCTGGAGCCCAGGCGCCCAGAGCCAGTCACGGGTCTGTGCTGCCTGCTCCCTGAGTCACAATGGAGTCATTGACTATTTATTTACTCAGCACAACAAGGCCGCTGTTGACTTAATTACTGGAGCCTCCCTGCCACCCTTGGGATCTTTAAATGACTAAGGGACTTTCTATTGCCACTAACTCACCCCTCCTTAACCTCTGTAAGTCCCCAGTCTCCCTCACATGGGAGGGCTCAGTTGGCATGTAGGGGGCACGGAGAGCCAGTAGTCCTGGTGGAGAGGGCAGAGACTGGTGGTTTTTCTTGGGAGCTGGGTAGGGGTTGGCAGGGCTGACTGAGTCTCTGTGTTTCAGGGCTGGGCTGAGGAAGGCACTAGCCCTGGGATGTGGAGGGTGGCAATGATGTGCCAGGTTCTGGCGAGGGCTGAACTCTATGAGAAGCAACCAAAGGACAAAGGCTTGTCTCCAGTCACAAGGACAGCTGGTCTCTGGAGACACAGTTTTTCACTTAAGGCCGTTGGAATTGGGGATTGGAAATCAAGACTGGCGCCTTATGCAGCCCTTTTGAAAATTACCGTCCTTCCTGCTTCTGCTCAGTCTCACTTAAACCTCCTCTCTAATCGCTGCTCCATAACTTCCTCTGGGGGCAACTTGCAAAATCTCTGCTCTAGTTAATATTGTAGGGACGGAGATAAAACAGCAACGGTATTGAATAGCTGTTGACTTTTCTGACCCGAAGGAGCGGAAATGGGACATTGTTTGCAAAATGGACACAGAAAACAGGGGGGTGAGAGCATGAGTGCTGAGGGGTGAGGGGGCAATGGGGGATGAGGAGACATATGTAATACTTTCATCAATAAAGAAAAAGTAAAAATAAATAAACAGTGGAAGTAAGAAAAAAAAAAAAAAGCTGATGTTCTTCCTGAGACGCTGGGGCAGCCAGGTGTGCGAGCCGCCAGCGGCCCCTCCCTCCCTGGAAGCAGAGTTGCGGGAAGATTCAGGAGGAGACATATGTAATACTTTCATCAATAAAGAAAAAGTAAAAATAAATAAACAGTGGAAGTAAGAAAAAAAAAAAGCTGATGTTCTTCCTGAGACGCTGGGGCAGCCAGGTGTGCGAGCCGCCAGCGGCCCCTCCCTCCCTGGAAGCAGAGTTGCGGGAAGATTCAGGGAGGTTGGTACCCCTCCCTCTTCCGGCCTTTTAAAAAGTCCTTTAGAGTATTTAGACCTGAGGCCAGCCAGGCCTGAACTGCTCCCCGGATTTCTTTCTCCAGCCTTTGAACTGCGACCTCCAGTGCGGCGGCGACTATCTGGTCTCAAACCAAACTCTTTCTGTAATTTGTTAGGGTAGGGAGTTCAGGGATGTGGGGGGAAGGAGGAGTCTGCCATTAAGGCGCCAGGGGGGCACCAAGACTGCCTGCCCATCCTCGGACCCTGGGAGAAGTCCCTTGGGGTAAAGGAGTCAGAGGGCGGCGCCTAAGGGGACGGGGAATGCGAGGGGAGTGTGCAAACGGGTGGGGGTGCAGGGGAGGCGCAGGTCAAGATCTGTCTGGTGGACCTCAAAGGGAAATGGCAGTACTTGGACTAAAAGGGCCACTTTAGAGACCACAAGCTGCTCCCCAAATGCAGGCAGCAGAGAAGTTTCGTTGCTATGGTTTCAGAGAGGTTTACAAGTCACCACCCAGAACCAACAAGCTGGGTCTCCTTATGCATGTCACCACCCAGGGCCAGGCAAATTCCCTGGCGATTCGCATCGCTCCCTGACCCAGCTTCTTGTTCCCGGTCCTCCCATCCCAGACCCAGCTGGGGTGTTGCTGGTTGCGGGGACTCCTAACGTCTAAGTCTGGGGGCGCCCAGATTTCTCGCACTTTGGCTCCCGCTGTCCACTGCGCTGCGCTGGCACCCTCTTGGCCGCGGTGGTCCGGAACGTGCAAGAGCTGCGGGGGGGAAAGGGGGGAAAGGAGCGCGGCGCCTTTAAAGCAGGAGGCGCGGAACCCCCGCCAGGAGGCGTGTCTGTCT